>NC_061514.1:141888395-141973199 GCF_022539505.1 Lolium rigidum
GAGTCTTCTTAGAATATGCAGGGGTGAACCACGGGCATCCCCAAGCTTAGAGCTTTCACTCTCCTTGATCATAGTATATCATCCTCCTCTCTTGACCCTTGAAAACTTCCTCCACACCAAACTCGAAACAAACTCATTAGAGGGTTAGTGCATAATAAAAATTCACATGTTCAGAGGTGACACAATCATTCTTAACACTTCTGGACATTGCATAAAGCTACTGGACATTAATGGATCAAAGAAATTCATCCAACATAGCAAAAGAGGCAATGCGAAATAAAAGGCAGAATCTGTCAAAACAGAACAGTCCGTAAAGATGGATTTTATTAGGCCACCAGACTTGCTCAAATGAAAATGCTCAAATTGAATGAAAGTTGCGTACATATCTGAGGATCACTGCACGTAAATTGGCATAATTTTCTGAGCTACCTACAGGAGAAGTAGACTCAGATTCGTGACAGCAAAGAAATGCTGGAACTGCGAGTAATCCAAATCTAGTACTTACTTTACTATCAAAGACTTTACTTGGCACAACAAAACACAAAACTAAGATAAGGAGAGGTTGCTACAGTAGTAAACAACTTCAAGACACAAATATAAAACAAAGTACTGTAGCAAAATAACACATGGGTTATCTCCCAAGAAGTTCTTTCTTTATAGCCATTAAGATGGGCTCGGCGGTTTTAATGATGCACTCGCAAGAAATAGTATTTGAAGCAAAAGAGAGCATCAAGAGGCAAATTCAAAACACATTTAAGTCTAACATGCTTCCTATGCATAGGAATCTTGTAAATAAACAAGTTCATGAAGAGCAAAGTAACAAGCATAGGAAGATAAAACAAGTGTAGCTTCAAAAATTTCAGCACATAGAGAGGTATTTTAGTAACATGAAAATTTCTACAACCATATTTTCCTCTCTCATAATAACTTTCAGTAGCATCATGAGCAAACTCAACAATATAACTATCACATAAAGCATTCTTATCATGAGTCTCATGCATAAAATTATTACTCTCCACATAAGCATAATCAATTTTATTAGTTGTAGTGGGAGCAAATTCAACAAAGTAGCTATCATTATTATTCTCATCAAGTGTAGGAGGCATAGTATAATCACAACAAAATTTACTCTCCATAGTAGGTGGCACCAAAAGACCACTATCATTATATCATCATAAATAGGAGGCAAAGTATCATCAAAGAAAATTTTCTCCTCAATGCTTGGGGGACTAAAAATATCATGAAAACCAGCTTCCCCAAGCTTAGAACTTTCTATATTATTATCAACAATGGTGTTCAAAGCGTTCATACTAATATTACTACCAGCATGCAAATAAGATTTCATAGGTTTTTAATTTTCGCATCAAACAATCCATGTTTTAAATCGGGAAATAGAATAAGAAGCTCACTCTTGTACATTATGCCAAACTAGTGTAAACAAGAAACAAAAAGATGCAATTGCGAGGATCTAAAGGAAATAGCTTCGAGCACACACACAGCGGCGCCAGAAAAATACTTTGCAGGAACCGGAGTATGAGTGCCTTTTACCTTTCCTCCCCGGCAACGGCGCCCGGAAAAGTGCTTGATGTCTACGGGGCTTCTATTCTTGTAGACACTGTTGGGCCTCCAAGAGCGGAGGTTTGTAGAACAGCGAGCAAGTTTCCCTTAAGTGGATACCCAAGGTTTATCGAACTCGGGGAGGAAGAGGTCAAAGATATCCCTCTCATGCAACCACTGCAACCACAAAGCAAGAAGTCTCTTGTGTCCCCAACACACCTAATAGGTGCACTAGTTCGGCGAAGAGATAGTGAAATACGGAGTGGTATGAATAAGTAGTAGCAACGGCACGGGAAAAGTGCTTTGGCGCAGGGACGATGAAAGTAAGCGATGATAGTAGCAGCGAGTAATGCTTAACGATAAAGCTAGTGTAAACAAAGCGGTACGATAACTGCGATATTTAGGAACAAGGCCTAGGGATTAGACTTTCACTAGTGGACACTCTCAACATTGATCACATAACAGAATAGATAAATGCATACTCTACACTTTTGTTGGATGATGAACACATTGCGTAGGATTACACGAACCCTCAATGCCGGAGTTAACAAGCTCCACAATAATGCTCATATTTTAGTAACCTTTAGTGTAAGATAGATCAACACGACTAAACCAAGTACTAGCATAGCATGCACCTTTGTCACCTTCATGCATATGTAGGAGGAATAGATCACATCAATATTATCATAGCAATAGTTAACTCACAATCTACAAGAGATCATGATCATAGCATAAACCAAGTACTAACACGGTGCACACAGCTATCACCTTTGCACACAGCTGAAGTGATGTTGCTACTCTAATGTTTAGTTAGGCCCTTCGAGGCTATTATGTAAGTAATGGTCATGTGACCTCATTGTAATTTTCTTATTCCGCTTTGTAATGGATGGTGTAATTTGATATCAGTTCGGTTATGTGTTCACGACGCACTGATCACGGGATCGTGAACTGTATACATAACAGGGTTTTTGGACAGCTAGTCCGGGGTCCCCACAGGTACTGTGTTAGATTTCGCATTGTAATTCAAATAGAGAAATTGACTTTTGTGCACTATAAAAATTGTATAAAATAATCTACTGGTCCAAATTTGATGATTTTGTACTTTATGGAATCCTCGAACATGTACTTCAACTTGGTATAGGAGTTGTACAACTTTGATACGTGCACAAACTTGCTTTAGTAAAATCTATCCGAATCAGTAATTCGAAGATAATTCAAATTCTATAAATCGTTTTTGGATAATTCCAATTGCTCTAATCTTGTACTACTGTAACTTATCCAGGGAACTCAAGTTTATATTTTTACTAAACGTAAATCCTGCGGTAGCTAATTAATAAGATTGTGTATGTTAAGTAGATACTCGATTAATGGTTTTTCTAAATCAATTTAAATGTCCAGAATACTTTATTAACATTGCACATATCGGAGAACACCTAATACAACACTTACACACTACTTATCTCGGTGAAAGTAATTGGTGCATAGCATGCATGCATGTCTATGATTGTTCATATCGAATGTTTGTTTATTTTTGTTGTTGTTGTTGAATGGTGTGTTTATGTTGTGATATATTCTATGTTATAGTTGTACAGAGAGGCACGTATTTTGATTAAGAGAAGTGAACGCGCTTCGATTACCGAAAAGGCAAGTGACACTCAAATCCTACTTATTTTAATTATGCATTAGTGTTTTGAAACTAGCATGCATGGTAGGATTTTGTTTTCAAAGTAAAATATTATGCTATGCTTAGCAAACCCTAGTAGTGTGTAGCTACTCTCGAACCTCGTTGATAGGATACTTTATTTTTGCTCGCAACATCAAATGCCAAATGTTATTTCATTGTTTCGATTGTGATGGTTTGAAAAGTGAAAATTAACAACCTTAATGAATCACCTGGGTGGATTGTTTGAGTGGTGGGAGGCTGCTCGTGGCTCCGACCACTGGAGTAACCAAGTGGCGGGTGGGTGCCCGAGAGTGCGCAGTTGAATAGTGGTTGCTCTAGACCGCACCTCTGGTTTTCACCAGGGGATCGTGCGGGGGTTTATTATCTGTAATGGTTCTAAGCCTGTGAGTTTCACTTGTGGATGGCCACCCAGGATTAAAGAGATTACTATGTCGTCCATGTTTTAGTTAGCTTCCAGTGCAGCCTTATGGTATTATGGGCTCTGCTGGGATTAAGTAAGTTGTGAGGCCAAACTTGTTGCTAGACATGATGATGGGGCTTGCAACCCAACATGAACGGGTCTAGCTAGTTATGGTCGAAGCCTCCTTCTGAAAGATCTTGTCTCATTTCTTCTCTTGGGAAGGGTGGGTCGTAAGGTGAAAGTGCACAACCTCTCGAGAGTTAAACCTAAGATCTTAGCCGTGTCCCCGGTTATGGACAATTTGAGCTTCTAGGCAAGGGAATGTACGGAAGAATCTCATCACCTTTTCTGAATAAGTTAAAATTTGAGTAGCAACTGTCGGATAGTACATGGGAGATGTAACCATGATACTGTTTATGACATCATTATGAGTTTTGTAAAATATTTTGTTTTGAAATAAAATGTAGGATAAAATTGGCTTTATGCAAATTTTCCTAAACTCCACTTGCCAAATATCATGTAGATAGTCATGCCCAAAACTGCCACCATACAAGTGTCATTTGCCAGTACATCATTGTACTGGACCTCCATTCGTGGGGCTGCATATTCAAACGTGCGGGATTTTCCGAGGAGAAGTACGTGGTAGGATCTCGAGTCTACATTCCAACATGATCTGCTCGTGGCACATGAAGAAGATGAAGGCTCATTGATGACTTACTTTCTGCTGTGTATGTTCTGAATATTGTTGAGCTAGTCCATGTGACTATGCAATTTGTAAGGTTTTACTTTACCCTTTGGATCAAAGATGTAGTAATTTGATACTATTGCAATGATTACTATATTTTGTAATGTGTGTGCTATCAGTGATCCCGGGAATAGCACTATACACAGGTATCTTACCTTTATTAAAAGCTAGGGTGCTACAGAATGGTATCAGAGCATAGTGTTGCCTGTAGGATCGAGACCCTAGGTTTGGATTAGAAATAAGAAGACCCTAGGATATTTTTTTTTGTCTAATCCTATTTCAAAAAAAAAGATGTTTGCTTTGTGAAACTTCTAGTATTCTCACCTACTCCATCTTTAAAATTGTTTTCCTCCTTTCTTTAGATGACCCCCCTTATCAAAACTATCAACAAGGACCGGCGATGACCTTGTGCTTAAAGTGGGGGACTGTTGCTTCATGTGAAATTCTTCGACTCCTCAAGAAGTGTTGCATGGGAGACAAATGAAGAATTTGAAGAAAGACTTCGATGCAGACTGCACAACACACGAAGATGCACCGAAGGAGTAGAATAGAAACTAGAAACATCCAAAGCAGAAATAGACTAGACCATCATTAGTTATCTTTTAGAGAACCAACGATAAAGTAACAAAATATTGATCATACCAAATTGAGGTATGACCATACTAATTTGTTAGTGTTTGAAACAGATTGCTTGATGCTTGTTAGATGTTGTTTGTAAGATGTTTTGCTTTTATCTAATGTGTTGGGTACGAAATCTTCTTTAGAATCTTTCTATCTATTCTCATCTATACCCAACTCAGAGAATGTTTTCTCAGAAACTTGCCCTGAAGACAACAGTAGGAAATCAACATGGATGTTTCCTATCAGATGAAGAAGCATAGGATGTGAGATATGCAAAACCCTAGCTAGGGATCGATAGAGGTGTTTTCAAAAAAATTCAATAATGGGGATTGAAACATTGATTCAATCATTCCATGTAAGTTTTATCAAACTTGTGAGGTTGACCAAGAGTTAGAATACGAGATATACCAAACTGAAAACAAGGAGATGATTGGGTGCGACATGGATTGGCCCCCATGACGACTACTCATATTGTTTACTCTTGTATGAGGAATGGTAAATCTAGAGAGACATACCTACAAGAGAGACATCGTTGATAAGCCTGAACTATATGATGAATAGATATTATGCCCTTATAGTAGGCAAGTGCTGTCAACCGTAGGACTACGGTGAGTTTGAAGACCCAACCACTAGATAAAGAATAGCGGAAGACTGTCGATGACACCGACAAGTAAGAATAGGAAGGATGCCTTGAAGTAATCTCATGTTGGTCTTTCGTTTGACCCAAGGAGTGACCCATCAGTATCAAAAATTAGTTCAACCAACCATTTGTATTAGAAGTCGTACTATGAAGGGACCTTTAAGACTCACCTTGGAGAGATATGTGATTCACTATAGGTGAATAACAACTACCCATTGGATATTAACTCAGGAGCCCTAAGTCATAGATGTTTTCCAAATATGACCGATTATCAAGTCTTATCCTAGGATGTGCCAAGTCATATCGAACATGAGCTTAGCCTGAACCCAAGACCTAAGACTACCTAACAAAAGTTTCTTTAAGGGTGGTAGCATTCATGTCCATCTGAAACGCCAAAACTTTCTAGCCTTTCACAAATCTCGAGGACGAGATTTATTTTAAGGGTGGTAGTCTGTCACATCCCGGAATTTTCTAAATTTCGGAATGTAAAATAAAATTTAATTTAATGCTTGATTGATTGAACTTGATTGAAAATTCACAAAGAATTAAAACTTTTTAAAGTTATTTACTAATTAATTTCAAAATAGTGTTTTCAAAAAAACTTTTGGTTTCAAAGTATTCAAAATCAAACATATCTTTGTTTTCAAGGTTTTCAAAATCCTTAATGCATTTTTATTTGAGAAAACAAAACGTTAGAAAACTCTATTTGCAAAATATTGCCAAAGTTGCCATTTAGGCCAAGTGCAAATAATTATTATTTTATTTTTCACAAATAGATTTTAAACAGGTCCCTTGTTGTCCTAAAACACTATTTTTATTTTTACAAATTTTTATAAACTTGTTTGGTATGTGTATGTTGAAACTATTCACATATAGGCATAATGGCATAGTAGTAATAAAATGATATAAAATAAAAATTTATAAAATTTAAATTCTTTTATTATCCTATACTGAGCAATATAATTTTACAAACCCGTAGAATTTTCATTTCACTCAAATCGAAATTATGAAACTCATTTTATAAAAGAAACAAGTAATAGAGAAAAGAAAAGGAAAAAGAAAAAAAAAAGCAAAACGGGCCGGCCACCCGGCGGACCGGCCCAGCAAAGCATACTCGGTCCAGCGGGCCGACCGAGCCAGGCAGCGGCCACCATCGATCGAACCACGCAGGAAACAACCATAATCCCGTATTTGTCAAATCGATCTGCACTTAAACGCACTTTCCTTGAGCTACACAACTCCGATTTCAAATCCGTTTGTTTCTACGCGTTCCTAACTTCGAGACCCATCTTTTTCACCGACCTATGGCCTATATAAAGCCACCACCACGTCGCAGTTTCGTTTTCCCTTTCCTCTTCTCGAAACCTTCTCGAAACCATAGATCAACAAATCTTAACTCGTTGCTTTGACCCCCTAAACCACTTCAAATCGCTTCGGGCTCTATACGAAAGTTGTAGATCTCGTCGAGATCTTTCAATCCCGATCAATCTCATCTCTTTTCATTCACCATACACGGATAATTTCGCTTCGCAAGGCGTCAGGTCTGACAAAGGGAATCTTCAATTAGTTCGTGCTCGTTCCACGAAATCCAAATTCCTTTGGTGAGTATGTAGATCTGATCATCCTCTACAACTTTCATGTTGAAAGTTTTCGTTTTGACGTACGGATTTATCGCTCATCTACAGATCTATTTCGAGTCAACCGGAGCCAAATCGAGTTTCAAAACTATCTCGAATCGTCATGACTTCAACACGGAAGTTGTTCATCTCGTCAAGATCTTTCCATTGCCGCAAGTTTCACCTTGTTTCGTTCACCGAGCAAGGAGAAAATGATGTTACAAAATTCAGATCTTATAAGGTATAACCCAGATCTTGTCAAACTAATTATGCTATTGTGAAAAGTAATTTGTTCGTTAAATAGATCTATTAATTCTATACAACTTTGATGTAGAAAGTTTTTCCATCTGAGGAAATTTTTCTGTCAACTTTATGAATTATCATGACATCAGCATAGTCAACTCAGTCCGGTCAAAGTTAAACTGCAGTCAGCGGTACGGTCAGCAGTACAGTCAGCGGTACAGTCAGCAGTACAGTCAGCGGTCAACTATACAGTCAGCTTTAGTCAAACACGTTTTAAATTCGAAATTTAAATCTCAGATTTGTTGCACACCTTGAAAAATCCGTATAAAATCAACCGTAGGGCCAAATTTTACAAACTTTATAGTTTTAGAAAGCTTACAGTATGTACTACACGTTTATGCAGTAATATGGTGTAGGTACTGTGTTAGATTTCGCATTGTAATTCAAATAGAGAAATTGACTTTTGTGCACTATAAAAATTGTATAAAATAATCTACTGGTCCAAATTTGATGATTTTGTACTTTATGGAATCCTCACAACATGTACTTCAACTTGGTATAGGAGTTGTACAACTTTGATACGTGCACAAACTTGCTTTAGTAAAATCTATCCGAATCAGTAATTCGAAGATAATTCAAATTCTATAAATCGTTTTTGGATAATTCCAATTGCTCTAATCTTGTACTACTGTAACATATCCAGGGAACTCAAGTTTATATTTTTACTAAACGTAAATCCTGCGGTAGCTAATTAATAAGATTGTGTATGTTAAGTAGATACTCGATTAATGGTTTTTCTAAATCAATTTAAATGTCCAGAATACTTTATTAACATTGCACATATCAGAGAACACCTAATACAACACTTACACACTACTTATCTGGTGAAAGTAATTGGTGCATAGCATGCATGCATGTCTATGATTGTTCATATCGAATGTTTGTTTATTTTTGTTGTTGTTGTTGAATGGTGTGTTTATGTTGTGATATATTCTATGTTATAGTTGTACGGAGAGGCACGTATTTTGATTAAGAGAAGTGAACGCGCTTCGATTACCGAAAAGGCAAGTGACACTCAAATCCTACTTATTTTAATTATGTATTAGTGTTTTGAAACTAGCATGCATGGTAGGATTTTGTTTTCAAAGTAAAATATTATGCTATGCTTAGCAAACCCTAGTAGTGTGTAGCTACTCCTGAACCTGTTGATAGGATACTTTATTTTTGCTCTGCAACATCAAATGCCAAATGTTATTTCATTGTTTCGATTGTGATGGTTTGAAAAGTGAAAATTAACAACCTTAATGAATCACCTGGGTGGATTGTTTGAGTGGTGGGCGGCTGCTCAGGGCTCCGACCCCGGAGTAACCGAGTGGCGGTGGGTGCCCGAGAGTGCGCGGTTGAATAGTGGTTGCTCTAGATCGCACCTCTGGTTTTCACCAGGGGATCGTGCGGGGGTTTATTATCTGTAATGGTTCTAAGCCTGTGAGTTTCACTTGTGGATGGCCACCCAGGATTAAAGAGATTACTATGTCGTCCATGTTTTAGTTAGCTTCCAGTGCAGCCTTATGGTATTATGGGCTCTGCCGGGATTAAGTAAGTTGTGAGGCCAAACTTGTTGCTAGACATGATGATGGGGCTTGCAACCCAACGGGAACGGGTCTAGCTAGTTATGGTCGAAGCCTCCTTCTGAAAGATCTTGTCTCATTTCTTCTCTTGGGAAGGGTGGGTCGTAAGGTGAAAGTGCACAACCTCTCGAGAGTTAAACCTAAGATCTTAGCCATGTCCCCGGTTATGGACAATTTGAGCTTCTAGGCAAGGGAATGTACGGAAGAATCTCATCACCTTTTCTGAATAAGTTAAAATTTGAGTAGCAACTGTCGGATAGTACATGGAAGATGTAACCATGATACTGTTTATGACATCATTATGAGTTTTGTAAAATATTTTGTTTTGAAATAAAATGTAGGATAAAATTGGCTTTATGCAAATTTTCCTAAACTCCACTTGCCAAATATCATGTAGATAGTCATGCCCAAAACTGCCACCATACAAGTGTCATTTGCCAGTACATCATTGTACTGACCTCCATTCGTGGGGCTGCATATTCAAACGTGCAGGATTTTCCGAGGAGAAGTACGTGGTAGGATCTCGAGTCTACATTCCAACATGATCTGCTCGTGGCACATGAAGAAGATGAAGGCTCATTGATGACTTACTTTCTGCTGTGTATGTTCTGAATATTGTTGAGCTAGTCCATGTGACTATGCAATTTGTAAGGTTTTACTTTACCCTTTGGATCAAAGATGTAGTAATTTGATACTATTGCAATGATTACTATATTTTGTAATGTGTGTGCTATCAGTGATCCCGGGAATAGCACTATACACAGGTATCTTACCTTTATTAAAAGCTAGGGTGCTACAGGAACTTATCAAAATAATAATGCGCTTTTCCCACCCGATATTTAAACTTCGCCATGACGACAGCCTTCGGACGATGTAACCACAAACCATGATTCGGATGCGCAACGTCAGTCATGGCTTCAACCTCTTCATGGATCTTTTTGTTTTCCTCAGCTGCATCCGAAGCCACGACTGGAAAAGGAACGAATGTTAGAACATTCAAGCTATACCTAGAATCAGGAGGCGGGCTAACACTCACAGTTCAAGCTTTCGGTAGCAACATGAAGACCATCAAGAGCGTATTGTTCAATGGCAGTCGCTATCTCTCCCTTCTTCTTCACCAAGGCAGCCATTGCACGAAGAGAAGTAATGTCTTTATTTAGACTAGACACCTGGTCGCGTAACCGACGAACAAGGCTCGATTCATCATTATCCGAAGGATTCGGAAAAAGCTCGGCACGGGAAGAAGACGAGGGAATCTGCAACACGTCCTTACTTCAGACCAATGCATTCATATACAAAAGAAACTCCCATCGGGAGCATTAAGTGCACATCATACAGGCAAAAGGATGTTTGGCAACATAGCCGAATTTAAACAATTGTTATGTACAACAAATCAAATAACAGTTCAAGGATCAGCCGACGTTGAACCAGGGGCTGACTCAGGAGCAGGCTCGGCTCGTGCTTCATCCACCAACTTCAGAAGCCGGTTGGCGCAAGTAATTGCCGATCTTTTGAAAGGCTCAAGGTCGACTCGATGATTTTCATCATCAACAGGCAATGCCTTAGAGAACTCTTCCAATTCCGACCCCATCCCGTGGCCCATAAGCAACTGGAAAGTAAGAACTGCACCAATCAAGCGGCTGCGACGTTTCAGTACCTCTACAGGTTCGGAAGGATCGACGAGGAAGGCTTCAGCCATTTCGTCAAGAGTCTTGTCCAGCTTCGCCTTAGGGAAGATCATCGAGTATAACTTCGACAGTGCTCCCTTGGACTTCTGTAGCAATTTGAGGACCAGAACATTCGACTCAGTAGCAAGTGACAAAGCGTCGGCCGTGGAATCCTCCCGAAGCTGATGGCGTCAATCGATAGTTAAATTGGTGGCCTCTGAAAAGGAGATGCGTCAGTAATCAAAAGAGAAAACATCAAGAAAGGAGCGGAATATCATAAGGATTTTTCTACCTAGTAAATCCTTGATGGATTCGCGGAGGACACCTTCCTTCCTATCAATTGCAGCGGCCGCCGCACGCCTGGCATCTTGATCATCTTTCATTTGATGCTTCAGCCTTGTTACCTCTTCCTTCAACAAGGCGTTCTCACTCTTGGCATCGGCAGCAATCCTGTTGGCCTCGATCGCCTGATCAGCCGAAGACTTGATAGCCTTCCGAAGTTGGGCGTTTTCGGCCTCTAGGCGAGTAAATTGTTCAGCAAAATCCGCCACAGCATCGACTGTAGCGTAAATTGGCTGCAGCCAAGAAAAACAAGAGGAATCAGGTGATGAAGAATCGGCAAAACCAAACAAATTGAGTACTTACATGATCACGGCCGGCCGGCGGGGTGGGAGCATCATCAGAAGGAATGACTCTCGAGAATGGAACCTTCCCTACACCCGTTCGGGATGGAGGTGTCGACTTGGCAGGAGAAGGGTTCGGTTCCTTAGCCGATGCTACTCTCTCAGAGGCCAGTTTAGCCCTCTTTGCGAGGGGAACATCGTCATCATCATCGGCAGAGCTGTTCAGGCATGGCAAGCAGTTAGCATACAAAGTAACAAGAAATAAAAGTAACAAAGAGAAGAAATACTCACAGGTCCAGATCATCTTCATCCACGAAGAAACTTGTCGAACCTTTCTTAACATGAGGAGGCGAAGCGGCCTCGTCGGCATCATTATCTCCACTTGTAGAGCTTGATTCCGCCGAAGCAATAAGATCATCATGTACTTGCTTGCGGCGCTTACTCCTGAGGAAGGCATCATCTTCAGCAGTTTCCTCCTCTTGAACATCGCTGTCCTCAAGGACGTGTTGGGCATCCTCGGTTTCCTCAGAGTCGTCATCGTCGTCTTCTAATACCACTCCGCTCTCGGGTGAGGGAGGATAACATCGGGCGACAGCGAGAGCCTGCGAAAGGATAAAAAACACATAAGGCGCAAGCAGAAAAAAGAATTAATGACAAGTAAACGAAGAATGACAAGGTTACCTCGGACGGAAGGTGCTTCAAATCATAAGGAGGGCGTGCCGATGTCAAGACAATGGTGTCCCTGGTGCTGAGGCATGTTAGCCGACGAACTTCGTTCTGGAGCTCCTCTGCCGACAGATCGGCAGAATTAACTCTCGATTTGTCGTTCTTACCGGTAAAAAGCCACAGCTGATGAGGGCGGGACATCAGCGGCTGCACTCGACGTTGTAGGAAAACTGAAACTACTTCGTACCGCACATCGTCATGCCTCCTGAATTCTTCAAAATGACAATTTGCTTGAAAAGCTCATCGGCTGTCGCCTTTTCTTCGGGAGAAAGGGCGTTGTTCCAAGATTTCTTCTTGTGAGCCACCAAGACATCGTCAAAAGGGGGGAGGTTTGACCGCCGCCCGAGAACGACGGGGTCTCGCAGGTAGAACCACTTGTTGCGCCAGCCTTGGACGGATTCCTTCATCGGGTAGTCGAAATAGTCGACCTCCTTCCTGACGACGAAACCAACGCCACCAACGACAGGGGGGCCATTGCTGTCATTGTGACATTTCACATAAAAGATCTTCCTCCAAAGGCCCCAGTGAGGCTCAATGCCGAGGAAAGCCTCGCAGACGGTAATAAATATGGAAAGATGAAGGATGGAATTTGGGGTCAGCTGCCAGAGCTGAATCCCATAGAAGAAAAGGAGGGAGCGAAGAAACTCGTGTGCCGAAAGAGAGACCACGAAACAGGAAAGCAGACAAACATAATGGTGAAACCCTTCGGAGGTTTTGGGCGAGTAACTGGACCTGGGAGACGAATGTCTTCCTCAGATGCGGAGATGAAGCCGAGGGCGCGAAGCTTGTTGATGTCGCGGCTGGAAATGGCGGAGGCGCTCCAATCGCGGCTGACTTTGACCGCCTCCGAGGTGCTGCCACTCTTCTTCTTGCCCATGGTGAACGGAGCTCCTGCTGAAGAGGCGGAGGAACAAGGGGGCTTGAGGAAGAATATGAGCAGTAAGCGAGGTAAAAGATAAAAAAGAGGAGAGACTCCCTATTTATCCCGTAAGAATTTGTGCCCAATCGTGGCCATAACTCCCCAAAGAGTCGTGGGGAGTGGGGCAGATCTGGCTGTACACGTGGCGCCTGAATAAGGAGTAAAACCGGCGGCCCATTATTCCCACGTCGTGCGAAAATCGAGGAGGCGCCTCAATCGCCACGCGTGCATTGATCAAGCCCTAAAACTGCCTGCGCAGAACTAGGGTGGGCCCGTCAGGTCAAGTCTTGTCAATCAGGTCACAGACGACACACGTCAACAATGACGTCATAAAGAAAAACTTGAAAGCATTCGAAGGAAACATGAAAAGTTATCGGTTGAAGGACTTAAGTCTAAGCACGGATTGCGAGCATCCGTACCTAGACTCGGGGGCTACTCCCATCGGGAGCGCTGGCGCGCACCCGTTAAATGAGGACTCGACAGAATGAGCAGTCAAAGGATAAAGTTTTGAGCCAGCACTCGGTTGCAAAACGCTCGCACTCAGATACTCGGGGCCTATTACTCCCATCGGGAGTTCGTGATGCACACCCGATAGAAATTTTTTGCACTCCAGGATCATGCCCGGGGACTTGATTCTGTGTAGGGTAACGGTGTTTTGTCATCGGCAGTTAACTAAACAACAGTTGGGCACGTTACTCATTATCCTTTGCGTAAAAAAATATATCAGATGATTTATGAAGACCTCGGCAGAGGAAAGTATTCGAGTGGTACAACTTGAGTCTACGCACGGATTGCAAGCATCCGTACCTAGACTCGGGGGCTACTCCCATCGGGAGCGCTGACGCGCACCCGATAAGAAGAAGATGAAGCACAATTAAGATGACCAAGAACAGTGAAGGAGAAGAATATCAGGAGAAAACATGCATCAGTCTCTACCCGAATTATTTTCGGCTAGACACTCGGGGGCTAGCGACGTGGGCATTACCCTTCGGGTAACCAGCATTGCCCTATCCGATATTGACAAGTTGGAAGCCCATGAAGCTACCGAAGGCGAGATGGGCCACTAGGCCGGTGCGTCGAAGATTCCTTGGCGGACAAGATCGGGAAACGGACAAACAAGGAAAGATTGGATCTAATCTCATCAGAATCTAGTCGTCCTCGGTTAGGACCCTTGAGACCCGGCCTCCTATATAAAGGCCGGGAGAGGGGCTGCCGAGGGACACAATCAATCTTAGCTACAATAGCCGCCAGAAGCTTAGAACTAGGTTACCCTAGCAACTAGCATCTCGACGAGATCACAGCCGAACTATTCGGCACCCCATTGTAACCTCGTTTTCATCATAATCAAAGAACATACAGAGCGGGACGTAAGGGTTTTACCTCATCGAGGGCCCCGAACCTGGGTAAATCGCTCTCCTCGCTTGTCTGTGTACCGATGTCTCGTGTCAGCTTGCAGGATTCCATCAACCCTAAGCCCCTATCGGAGGGCATTGCCGAGGAGCACCCTCGACACCGGCTGCCACCGGCTGGTAGGACAAAAGATGTTGTGCAAGTTTCTCATTGCGAGCACGTACGACTATAATTGGAACACATGCCTATTGATTGATTTGTACTTAGACACCATTTTATTATTATCTGCAAATGCCCTGCTTGATTGTTACATGAGTTTCTCTCATCCATGCAACGCCCGTTATCCGTCCCCGTGCCTACAGTATTTTAATCCTGCTGTTTACTATAAGGGATTTCTATTTTCGTGCCCTCGGGTCCTTAGTTATGCTCAGTTTTCCCCAGCTCCTTAGTTTTTCCTCAGTTTTACCCAAGCGTTTGTCTGAAACCATCACACGTGATGTAACGGCCGGTTGCCCGACGGTTGACCGTTATCTTCCGACTAGTGGGGCCACGTAGAGCCTGCAAAGACACGTCGGACCATCCATCTTTGTTTGACCGTAAGCATCGCCGTATCCCCGACCAAAACGCGAACGAGTGGGGCTTCGGTATATCAAATGACAAGTGGGGCCATGACGCTGATACAAGGGGCAATACACGGGTAGGATTAGATTTTTAAACGGAGCTCTACAGCGATGGCACGGAGGAGGTGGCATGCGGGGTGCCGAGATGAGATCGACGTCCACAAAGAACCGCATGAGGCGAGACCGGACGCATTAGATAGATATGAACTAGACGCGTTTAACCATGCAAAGAAGAGAAGAAATGGTCGACGACATCGACGACCACCTCAAAACTTTGACTGACCGTGTCGGACACGAACGCGAGCAATGTAGAGAAAACTAGTGTCTCTCCTTTCTGGCGTGTATAGGTGGGTGCTAGGAGAGTGTGGTGGCGAACGGAAAGACCTCGCGGCGGTCTGTGGCGTCCAGCATAGCGGGTCGGCGTGGCCGTGCCCACAGCGGCGTGCATGCATGATCGGCATTGGCATCAGCATGTACGTTCGGCATTGGCCTCGGCGGTATCTCCGGTGTGTCGGTGATCGAATGAGGGGACGGGATTGAGGGTGCATCCCGACGTTGACCTAGCAGGTGGCGGCGAGCATAGCCGCTTCGACCATGCCGATATCGGCATCGGCATCGTTTGGAGGCTGTGGTGCTCGAATCAAGTTGGGATTTGTTTCTTGTAGGCCAAAATGAATTTGAAACAAGTTTCATGTTGAAGGTTAGGTAACGAAAGTTTGTAACTATCCCAAAATTATACTAGCGCCATGGTGAGGTTCTTTTTGATAGAGCTATACGGTTGGGCAAACTTTTTTGACACTTTTTAGATAGGGTTCCTTGTTGTTACACGTATGGCATCATGTATGTAAAATTTGGGGTCATTTGGAGATGTTCGAAAAAATCACTTTGCTTAAGCGCATGCCGTTTCGTCTCGCTGAAACCAGCTTTTCTAACAAGGTGATTTTTTCTACCTTCTCTAAATAACCTCAAATTTCATACAGCTGATCTTCTATACATAGATAGATAGATTGTTTCGTTTTTACATTTTTCGAACTTTTTATTTCCCTTTACAATACCCAATTGATTTTCAGGTCAAAACCTCGAAAAACAGCATCATGTATGGTATCATTTTCACCCTAAATTTTCTGAAACTTTCCCTTTTAGATATTCCTTGTTGTTATAGGTATGCCATCATGTATGCCAAACTTGGTTAGGTCTCACTCGAAACCAGCTTTTGTAACAAATTAGGTTTTTTCTGCGTGAAAAGTAATGGCTACAACAAATTGTTGATGGTTTATCATTTTTTTGCGTGAAAAGTAATGGCAACAACAAATCGGTGATGGTTTATCATATTTTTTGCGTGAAAAGTAATGGCAACAACAAATTGTTGATGGTTTATCATTTTTTGCGTGAAAAGTAATGGCTACAACAAATTGTTGATGGTTTATCATTTTTTGCGTGAAAAGTAATGGCAACAACAAATCGGTGATGGTTTATCATTTTTTTGCGTGAAAAGTAATGGCTACAACAAATTGTTGATGGTTTATCATTTTTTTGCGTGAAAAGTAATGGCTACAACAAATTGTTGATGGTTTATCATTTTTTTGCGTGAAAAGTAATGGCAACAACAAATCGGTGATGGTTTATCATTTTTTTGCGTGAAAAGTAATGGTAACAACAAATCGGTGATGGTTTATCATTTTTTTGCGTGAAAAGTAATGGTAACAACAAATCGGTGATGGTTTATCATTTTTTTGCGTGAAAAGTAATGGTAACAACAAATCGGTGATGGTTTATCATTTTTTGCGTGAAAAATAACGCCTAAAACAGTTTATAATTTTTAGCGCGTGAAAAATAATACGGAAAACCGCCCTTCGAGCATACTTAGAGGGTGGAAGCTAATTAACCGCCAACAGAGAGAGAGGGGTTATCCTGCCCGTTCCCTATATCATACGATCAACGGTCGGTGGGCACGATCCGCGTGACATGGGCTAGACCAATCAGAGCGATGATGCACGTCTGCGAGAATTTGTGAAGAGAGAGGGCAAAGCCGAGTACTATCAAGAAACCAAGGGCACCCGAGTAGTAAATAGACTAAGGGATTCAAATATGAGATTTAAAAAATGGAAAATGCGTGTTTTGTACAATGAAACCCATCTTGGCCTACCTCAAACTATTTGCAATACCAATATACATCGGTGTGAGAATTGTGGCCTCATTTAGACAAAGTATGATTTGGGGGAAGCTGTTTTGGGAAGGGCTTATTGTGGAAAACCATGCACCTTCATAGCTACTAGGTGATTTGAGAAGTGGCAATTTGTGGTAAAACTTGATTTATCTATGATTTATCTATAATTTGAGAAGTGTCAATTTGTGGTAAAGACTCCATGAGTAAGTGCCACTCTTTTTAGGATTTTTTTGCACATTAAATGACTCATTTAACTAGTTAATCCCATTTGTTGACTCTCTCGTTGACCAGCCACTTGAGGGTAAAACTGAGTATATTGCACTAGCCGGTATTAGCACTCGAGGGGAAAATTGAGCACACAAAAAATGCTAGTATAAGACTCGAGGGTATACCTGAGTATATCTAAATTTCCGGGGTTAGACTCGAGGACACGTGCAATTGTTGACGCATAGACGCGGGTCGCGGTGGAGAAGTCGAGACGTGCAATCGTGGACGCGTGTCGCGTTGCGAAGTCCAAGACGTGCGGACGTGCACCTGTGCACGCGTAGGACGCGGGTCGCATTAACCACCCCTCGCCTTTATAGACGCCTCCTCGCACTGTCTCTCGTCACTCTCACTCGCTCACGCATCGCCAACTCTCCCACGTCCCATCATCTTCTCCAAAGCAAAAACCCTCTCCCTCTCCCTCTTCCTCTTCCTCCGCCGGAGAGATGGACAAGGAGAATGCCAATCCCATCGTCGAGGTTGGCTCGAAGCACGACGCCTCCATCTTCGGCCCCGTCCCCTCGACGGACGACGCCGCCGCCGCCGTCGCCGGTGCATCGGAGGCTGCTGCCGCCGGTGGCGGTCGGATCCCGGCGGGATGGGACCCCTACGACCCCGTGCCGTACGTCCCGCCCCGAACCCCTACGACACCTCCCCGGAGGACCCATGGAACGAGGTAACTACGGTTTGCTTCCTTTTTTGTTCCCCATTCCTTTTTGAACCCTATTTTTGCCGGTGTAGATGGATCTGTAGATGGATGAGTATTGGGCTAATATTTGCGCCGATTTTATTCCATTTTGTTTTGATCACTTCTTGATTTCGTTTAAGATTTGGGGTTCGGCTGTTCGGTTAATTTATGCAAGTAATATTGGATCTCAATCGGTTAATTTATGCAAGTAATCATGGGATCTCAATCAGTTATTTTATGCACTAATCAAAAGATATCAACCGTTTAATTTTGCAAATAATCTCGAATGTGTTCAAGTTCAGATCTAGTTCAGATCTAGAATCTGTTTCTTTGCCTATGATGAATGGTTGGGCACAAATTTTTACAGGGAGGGTTCAGCGAACCATTGCTGTGTACAAATCTGTTGTGCATGAGCTTTAGTTCGCTTACACCTTCCCCGTAGATATATAATCATGTCCACTCTAACCGAGGCTGACTCTGTTTTTCTTAACTTTGTTATCATGTACGTTAGTCATCGTTGCAACTCATTCACTAGTTTCGTTTGATATGGATCAGATGTCCGGCAGCGACGTCGGCAGCGACGAAGAGGAGGAGGACGTCAAGACTCGCCAGTGTGCTGCGGAGGCTGCAGCTCGGCCGATACATCTCCTACTTCGCCAAGGAGGTGTACAGGTGCCCCTTCGCACCGGGAGACTCGGCGCCACGGACTTCAACTGCCTCGTCACGCATGCTGAGAACATCAGCAACACCTTCCCCAAGGTCGGCACGACGGTGAACGTCCACTCCTTCCGCGCCAAGCACAGGGCGCTCAGCATGCACCTCCGCAGCTTGCAGCGGGTGGAGATCTCCGCCGGGCGCATGCCTCCGCTCAAGCCCAAGGCTCCCAAGGGGAGCAAGAGCAACAAGTCCTGGACGTGGGCTGCTGCTGCTGCCTCCTAGTTTGTTGTTGGGATCCCTTTGTTGTTAGCTAGGGACCCCTTGTTGTTATGTTAGTATGATGGTGCTGTGAAGAACCTGTTACTATGTTGGCTGCTGTGTATGCAGCCTATTATCTATCCATATTATCTAGGGATTATCTATCCCTAGTCTACTATATTTTGTTGGCCGTACTTAGTTTTCTTGATTTACTATGACTGTGAATTTATCGTACATTATCCTGGAGATTTGCTTCTAGATTTAACTACATACATATGGACCAGAGGGAGTACTAGATTTGCTGCCATATTGGGCAAACAACGAGGGCCAAAAGGCACAAATAATTGAAGAAAGTCAGAAATGCAAGCTTCTCTAGATTTTATACTAACTAGCCATGTGGCCCTCGCAAATGCGAGGGCAACATCTTAGTACCCTTAATGTATTTGTGGAAAGAAATGGTTCTATAAATTTTGAAAATATTTGTAACTAATAAATATTATTCAGTAGATTTCACACATATGTTTTGTTAAGTAAATATCACGGTTTTTAAATCTGAAGAGTTTTAATTTATATGCGAATTAGTATTGCAAATTCCCCTAAAATGTCATATATGTTACACTATTCTATGGCATCTTCTATTACTCTATTTTCACTCTTTTCCTACCACCCCCACTCTTGAAGCTCCCCTGTGATTAATATTAGCATTTTAAGTGGTCACATTTACTGTATGTCCTGATCACTATATAATGTTTTCACCACTGAATGCTACCCAGCCGTTTAGTGCAATAGCATGGTCATAGTACCCCAATACTACTTACGTTCAAATAGTTGAGTCGATCAAAAAGCTAATAAATAGTAAATACTACTATTTCCAATGATATGCACACTTAAATTTTCAAGAATTAGCCACTATATAAGATACAAAAGAGTATTTGATCAGGTCATGAATAAGGGCATATATTTTCTAATTAATGTGGGATTTTCTTGCTATTTTACGGCATTGCCTTTTGGTTTTTGACTGGACGTTGTTGCATGATGATATAAGCCAAAAGCCAAAATCAAAAACGCTTATTTAGGTGCTTTTGTGGCTTCTAAGCCAATAGCCAGAAATAAGATTAATCAAACACCTAATGATTGTTTTTTATTTCGCTTGTGTGGAATTTTTTATTAGATTAAAAACAGTCCGATATGTATCCAAAATGCACCCTTTATGTGCACGACAAATGTAAACACTACATATGCTCTACTTGGGTCATTAGGAAATTACCATTGTGCCGTGTTATGCAGCCTACTCATACTGTATTGAAAGCTCGGCAGTTTCTGGGATAACTTGGACAAATGCAATTGTTTTTCTTTTGCATAAATTGATAAGATGTACAACGGAGCATTGAAGTGAAACTATTAGGAGTTACCTTGGTGTGCTTCGAATCAAGAACCTGCCTCATGTAGTACTTCATCATATATTGATCACCTAAAAAGCTTAGCAGGTTCTGAGGTATGGCAACATGTATGAAAATGACATAACTGAAGTCTTAATGCCAAAACTAATGGAGACATTTGTAGGGAGGAACAACCAAAAATAGAAGGTATGCAATTGTGCAAAGCTCTTCCAACATGCATATATAGGTCAGCATGATATTTTACCTGTTTTATGTGAGTTTCCTAAGTAAAGTATCGTTCCATATAACCTGGCATATCAGAGTGTACCACAAATGGCCAATGCAGTTCAATTACAATATATGAACTGTTATCAATTCGCAATTTTCGTCTAAACAAATGATGGGAGAGCATGGAAAACTAATGTTTGACAAATGAACCGCCATATTCTTTCTCCAGGCTACATTACTGAAATATAACGAACTAAGAGAAAAAAACATATCAGCTCTAAGAAAACAATCTCTAAATCGCATTTAGATCTGCAATAGAATATCAACTCAATTGTTTCTGTGGTTAAAAAATAATATGTATGTATCTCACCATGGGTCTTTTGTACTTTACAACAAAGGAAAATAGTAAGTGTCAAGCAAACTGTATTTTGGCAACCATTTGCTTCAAGTAGACAAGATGTAAGGGTGCTCAAGCAAATGCATTTTACACAGAATACAACAATCATAATTGCGATGCCTCTTCCTCAATATGTACGTACTGAAAATAAAAGGGATTTACCTTGGTGTCACTCCTCACCGGGAACAAATGGATCAGATTACAAAATAACACATGTTTGCAAGAATCGATAATGATATAGTGATTTTAAATTATGTGTCAAACAACACTGCAATTTACTTTCACCAGATACCATCAAACGAATCTAGCTAGTGGAAAAACATCTCAACTAATTGCATATTATTTTACCCTAGAAACATAATGAAATACATGCTTAGAAATTGAACCACTGTTGCACATGGATTTTGTCAGGCCATGCATGTAGCTGTGGACATATTTATGTGGAATATGTTATTCTGAATCTTGTTAGTTACAATGCCCGTGCAATAAATAAAGTGTGTAGAATTTGCTGCACATGGCCAGCCAGTCACTAATCTTTTGTCCTGGTTTATATGCCATATAAGTATAGTATTTTCGCAACACTTACCAAAACAGAAGGTAGAACTGCTAATTAATTAGTCACTAACTCAACCGTATTAGGATTACTGAAACTGCTAATCCAATCCACATGACAATTTTAGTGTCTGAACTGGCAGCGAGGCTTCCAGTGTTGTATAGTTGTAGTAGAATCTGCTACACACCTCGTCTATCAATGTTTGCCTATAGTATTACAAAGAATTCCTCAATTGAATTTTTTTGTCCAATCCGAGTCCAGTCTAATAGATTTACAGAGGTTGACTTGTGTAGCCAATAATCTGCATGAAGAAAATATACAAATTAATTCACATTCCCATGAATCTAATGAATCTGATGAAAATATACAGTAGCTGATGATCTGCATGAAGAAAATATACAAAGTCTTTTACCAATATTGACAAAATCAACAGTTAGGCCTCGTATGCTACTATTTTTTTTTGGTACATTGCAGTGTACTAATTAGCAATTACCATGCTGACCTGAAGACAGCTTCTGCTTCATTATCAAATCGTGCAAGCTGCAGCTATGTTGAATCTGGAGCAAGGATCTGCCAAGTCAATGTGTCCTTGTGCGACGGCGATGTGTTGGGCGACCATGCTCCAGCTTCCGCTTGATGATCAAACCATACATGCTGCAGCGATGTGGAACTGTGGAGCAAGGATCAATGAACGAATGTTGGACTGCACAGTTTCA
Organism: Lolium rigidum; assembly: GCF_022539505.1. Taxonomy (NCBI): domain Eukaryota; kingdom Viridiplantae; phylum Streptophyta; class Magnoliopsida; order Poales; family Poaceae; genus Lolium; species Lolium rigidum. The sequence continues at coordinate 141,910,742 of NC_061514.1, forward strand.
GAACTTCATCGGTTCATCGCCGTTTAGATTACACGTGCTCATGAACTGCTGAAAATTCTTGTAGGATGAGACGAAGTCTTCAAAAATTGGTTCTGGCAGTAGGTCGCTGCAAGATTGGTACCTCTAGTGAAGATTCAAAGAAGCCGATTACTCACTTATGATAATTGAAGAGCTCTTAGCTAGGCCAACTACAGAATTATCAAATCAATGCAGTACAGACGCATCAGATACCAATCGCATCTGCATGGAACCTTGAACTAAAAAGAATCTGCGGCAACTGCCTTCTTCAGACCGCAGAACTCCAACGGCCGGAGACTTCATGCTGTCCATTGACATTAATTGATCTTCCCACGCTCTGAATCGTACACCTGTAATTAGCAAACCATTACATCAGGCCAACCACGCGCCCCTCATAGCAGCGCTAGACGCTGGCATCTCCCGTTGTGGTGCAGACCCAAAAGAGCACAACCTATGCCATCGACGAAGATCAGAGCCCATACCCACAACCCACGCTGGTGCAATCTTGTTTTAATCCGGGGATCCACCGAGACACATGAGACTACGGGCATGATAGAAATAGTTTAGGTTTTTAGAGAGCGTGTGGCATACAGTCGTACTCGTATTGGTGTGTGGTGCCGGAGGATCTCAGGTCGAGCGCCGACGATGGCTCTTGGGCGCTAGGGCATCAAAATTTTCCTTGCATCTGCATCATGCTAAACATCATTGCTGGCGCTACGTCCGTTGGGAGCCGCGCCTGGGATGGACATCTTCTTCCAATTCATAATCTATCGATGCCTGCACCAAGACAGAGGAAGGACGTGAGACTGGGACCACGAAGGCAGGAAGGAAACGATGCAAGGGCATGCACAGGGTTGAAGATGGCTCGTCGGCGCTAGGGCATGAAAGAATTATGTCGTTTGACGATTACATGTTGCAGAAACAAAAAAAGGTAACGATGAGGGAACATGTATAATGGCAATGGTGGGTAATTTTTTAACTTAAGTCTAATCTAATGGCTAGAGATTTTCTATCTATCAATTAAATGGTCGGATGTTTCTGATTATTGTGGGATTTTCTAGCGATTTATCTATTTTCTGGTGAGCCCTTAATTTACTTTTAATATATAATAGATTTGGTGAAAAGGACAGAGAGAAAGAGGGGAAAAAGGTGCACTTAATAATGCCAATTTGGGGCCGAGAGAGACAGAACCCAGCTCCTGCTCACGTGCAACCAAACGCTTCTCGTCCTGTCCCACGCGGTCCCTTTCTACCAGCCCCACGCGACGCGGGCCCACACGACTCAGCCCCACAAGACGCGGCCCCACACATGACAGAACGTCAACTAAACGGGAATCCTGCCGTCTGAGCTGCTTCTGCGGGTTTCAAACAAGGGCTTGGGGAAAACTGAGGAAAAACTAAGGAGCTGGGGAAAACTGAGTACAACTAAGGACCTGAGGGCACGAAAATAGAAATCCCTTACTATAATCACTACTGATGTCTCTGTTACTCTGCTGCTGTTATTTCACTACTGCTACTGCTATAAAACTGTTACTACTGATAAACTCTTGCGAGCAAGTCTGTTTCCAGGTGCAACTGAATTGACAACTCCGCTGTTAAGGCTTTCAAGTATTCTTTGTCTCCCCTTGTGTCGAATCAATAAATTGGGTTTTACTACCCGCGAAGACTGCTGCGATCCCCTATACTTGTGGGTTATCACGGTGCCTCCACCAAGTGATTACGCCATAAATGTCCCAATAACCATGCCTCATATTTTGTCTCATGGCTCACCACCTTTACTTGAATCAAATAGCTTTGAGAATTGGCAATTCTTGATGAAATCTCATGTGCGCAGCGCTTCTACCGAGCTTTGGCGCATCATTGAGGAAGGTTATTCACCAAGAGATCCAAAGAACTTGACAAGGAGAGAAGTGGTGGATGACCAACTCAACGCCACCGCCATCAACATGATCCACATGGCCGTCACGCCCAAGGACCGTGCTCATATCCGCTCACTCAAGACCGCCAAAGAAGCATGGGACAACCTCGACAAGCTCTTCCTCGGAAATGAGAGCATCCAAAGCTATCGTTTCGATGAAGTGAACAACATGGCCGACAACTTCGTCATGAATGAAGGAGAGTCCCCCGAAGAAATGTATAGGCGTCTCATCGCTCTTGCCGTACAAATGCAAGATCTTGGAGCAACGTTTGTGGATGATCATTGGATCAAGCGAAAGTTCTACAATGCTCCCCTCCCTTATGAGGAAGTGAAGTTGATGGCCATCCGCCAAAACGCCTCCTTCCGCGCTATGACATCCGATGAAGTCCTTAGCGATGTCATCGCTTTGGACATCTCCAAGAAGAACGCGGAAGATCTTGTTGCTCGCGCCAACAACACCCGCAAGCCCAACCTTGCGTTGAAGATGAAAGAGCATGGAGCTAGTGAGAGCGATGGGGATCCCATTGAGTGGGGTCCGGATGATCTCAAGGCCAACTATCATGAACACATGGCACTTGCCGCCAAGAGTTTTTGAAGTGGGAACAAGACACGAAGCTCAAGGTTAAGAAGATACTCACCTCATGATTTGTCAAGATACACCTCCAAGAGTCCAAGGGAAGAGCAAAGGGGGAGAGCTTTCTACAATTGCGGCGACACAAGTCATTTTGTTGTGGATTGTATCTATGGGAGAAGGGAAGACAATGGCGGAAGGCTTGTCCGAAAGGACAAGTCCAAATCTCTCTCAAGAGGATTCTCCAAGTTCTCCTCCAACTCTGGTGACACCATGGTCTCCTTCACCAAGAAGCCTAGAGCTTTCATTATCCGTGAGGAATACTCCTCTGATGAAGGTGAAGAACGCAAAGACAAGGGCTCGAACAAGGAGGAAGGGGAGGTGTCCGCCATCGCCATCTCCACCCCCTCCATCTCGCTCTTCGACTCTCCTAATGAGAACCTATTCACCAACAACTCTCATTGTCTTGTGGCAAAGGTATCATCGGAGGTAGTATCCCTTTCCGAGTCTACTTCTCCCTTCAATACTATATCTATTGCGACTTTGGATGCTCCTACCACTAACATGCTAGGAGATATCAAGACTCATGTTGAGGAACTCTTGACTCAACTCGATGCGGCTCAAGTCCGTATTGAGGAAAGAGGGAGGCTCGAGAAGAAGGCGGAAATGGAAATTATCTCTCTCACTCAAGCTCATGAGGAAGAATTGTGCATGTGCATGTCTCTTGAAGCTAGTTCCATCATTCTCAAAGATTTCAACAATTCCGTCATCTCCCAACTCACCAAGGATCGAGACCATGCACTTGGTTGGGTGGATGAACTCAAGATGAAGAAGCACTATCTTGAGGAAAGTCATGAGTGGTTGCTTGAAGAAGTTGCAACCCTCACCAAGAACTTCAAATCCTTGGAAAGTAGGTTCACACTTCTATCCGAGATGAAGAGGAATCCTCACGAAGAAGCATGCAAGAAGGAAGAAGATGAAGGCCCCAATTCATGTTGTGACAAGATCCTTGATGAAGTTTGCTTCTTGAGAAGACGTAACACAAGACTCATGGAAATCAATTCACGCCAAGAGGAAGCTTTGGAAGAATACCGCCTCGCAAGCAAGGACTATATTTGTCGCAACCATGAAGACGACATTGCCACCTTAGAAAGACACAAGCGTGTGATCCTAAGAAGGAATTCTCTTCTAGAAGAAGCTTTGTTAGAACAATTCCGGGTGAATAAGGAGAAAGAGGTTCAAATATTTGATATCACTCACCCTCACCCGGATCATGAAGATGAAGTCAACCGTTTGAAGTCCAAAATTGAAAACCTCCAAATCCAAACCCAATATTTGGAGGGAGTTATTGAAGCTAGAGATGAAGCGAATGAAGGTTCTTGCAATGAAGGAGAAGTGGCTATTAAGCCAAAAAAGAAGAGAAGAAGAAGGATCAAGATCAAGAGGAACATAGTGGTAGGACCCATTGAAAAATGGGTTCCTATCTTCAAGGCTTTATCTATGATGGGGTTTGCTTCCGGTGGTGCTATATTGGTGGTTGTTGTTGAAGCCACAAGTCTCTTGACCGGAAGCAAAGAAGTTTTTGTCGTCCACGAGCTATCTCATTCTATCTTCTCATATGGCGACAACACAAGCAAGCTTAAAGAGATCGTGTTTGTAGGAATTGTGTTGATGAAAAATGCATGGAGCTCCTTACAATGTCAAGACAACTATAATGAGGTTATCAGTCAAGTTCAACGCGAACTCTACACTATGATTATCGCAACAAGGAGCTACAATGGTATGGAGTTCAAGTTTCACACCTTGGGTGTCTTCCTTGGCAAAGAAGGAACTCAACATCAATGCTCCTTGCCATATACTTTTCCCAACTCTTGGGGTCACCAAAAGAGAAAGTCGAACCTTAGTTGAAGCCACTCAAACATGATGATAAAGCACAAGTCCATTGGATGGGTTTTGGAAGTTTTGTGATGAGACTTTTGATGAAGATGATAGTTTCTTTGGAGAGGCGAAGTGCTTCTTGTGAGAAAGGAGATGCAATTCCCCCGATTGCCGTAGGAAGAATGGGTGTTGGCTCTCACCAATCTCAAAATATACCTTCTACGAGTGCCGGGGAAGGACCAAGTTCCACCATGTGGAGCCATCTACACCACAAGGCCAAGCTTTCCCTTTTGGACAATCAAGTGAGAATCAACTTCTTCTACAACCTCAAGTTCGACATCAACAACAATGAGGGTCAAGGCGGGGACCTAAACTATGATGAAGATCAAGGGACCTCACAAGAATCTATCCTTTTGGTCCATTCTCGCCGGTGTGCAAAAGCGTCAAGACTCCTTTTTAACTCAAGCAAAGTACGTCAAGACATACTCAAGAGCAAGATATGAAGGAGTCCAACGGTATAGCAACCCCAAGCACCTAAAGTATCAATACTTCCTTAATGAGTCCAACAACACAATGGACTCATACTCTACCGGTCAACGTCAAGGTTCGCTTCTCTACCTTTGTGCTTCTCATCCAGACATTGTGTCGAGAGTGGGTACTTATACCACTCTTGTGCTACATGTCTAGATGTAAAGCACGCATGAACATAGGGGGGTGTGGTTTAAACTTATTGAGCTATCCCTCCCCCCATAATGCATAAAGAAACCCAAATCATATGCTATTTGTCAATTAAGTGACTAATGAGCTTCATGTTGAGTTGTAGCCGTGAGTCCTAGGTACATCTACGCGACCTCACACTAGTAAACTCTTACACGGTGGCCTCGGCCACCAACCTCCTCCTTGAGGAGCTTTTGTTTCTTTTGGTTTCTTTTCTCCGTTTGCTTTTGGTTTTCCTTTCTCCATGTTCTTCATGGGAGATTCACCCAAGCTTGGCTTTTTCATGTTTTGATTCTTGCAAGCTTGGTTGAGTAGTACCTTAACAGTTCCGTCATCTAATCCTAAGCCAATACCTACCTCTTGAGCCAATTCAGTCTAAAAGCACAAGTCTACACCAAAAATCTGAGTGTTTTTTAGCTTTGAAGGCCGGTACTACCGGTCCTCAGGCCGGTACTACCGCTTAGGAGCAGTAACCTGACAACTATCAGCAGTTTGCTCCAGAGCGGTACTACCGCCCGAGGTACCGGGCAAGTACCGGTAAGTGGTACTACCGCTCCTGCGAGCGGTACTACCGCTTGCACCTTTGACTTAAGGTACCGGGTGGGACGGGTTCTTCCCAAATCACCACATACCCCCACCCACCACGAGTCAAAGGCGACCTCAAGGTCGAAGACCTCGAGGAGACCGGCCCCGATCTCCTCCTCCAGCCATCCCCGGCCAAATCTCCTCTGTGGAGAAGCTTCACCATCCTCTTCTCCGCCATGTCCTCCGGTATGAACCCTAATCTCTCTCTCTTCTAGGGTGTGTTGAACTCCCTAGATGCATAGGCTAGGGTTTTATGGGGGTTTGTGGTGGAGAAACATTCTTGGGAGCTCTACATGTACGAGGATACTAGCTGGCAACATTGTGTGAAACTATGTGCTCATTTGCCATGTCCTCGACCTAGATCTAGATGTACTGAGCTCGAGCGGTAGTATCGCTCATTCACGAGCGGTACTACCGGGTCTGGTTGCGGTACTACCGCTTTGACTAGTTTCACCTATGATGCTAGTTAGTGTCCTCCTTGATCTTTAACTCCATGGCTTGTGCACTTACCTCCTGTTCCCTCTCAAACCTATGCTGTTCACAGGTTCATCCAAGCCTCGTAGTGGTGCCAAGGTCAAGCCTCCTTCTCGTCGCCCCCGAGAAGAAGAAGAGCAAGAGGAGATTGTACGTACTAGAACCACCAAGCGCCAAAGGGAGGCGGCAGCAGCCAAAAAGGCTGCCCAAGGTCCTCCAAAGTCAATGGCTTCCCTCAAAAAGGACCAATTCTTGCGAGTACGAAGGGCCAATCCGTACTTGCTGCCAAGGAATGCTCGTCAATGTCCAAACAACTTCTTCCACCACATTGGTCAAGAAAGAATCTACAATGAGGTCTATGGGGCTAAGGAGTTCAAGTGTTGCCCTCAATACTCCATCAGCATGGAAAAGCTTCAATCCAAGCCTAAATACTTTGGGGAAGCACTAGAGATATGCGAAGAGCAAGGGCTTATTCCTTTGATGACCTTCACCCACCACTTCTCCAAGGAAGTGATATGCCAGTTCTATGCCACCGTGGTGTTTCTTGAGGATGAAGGTGGCTTCCGCAAACTTAAGTGGATGACCAAGGAGCACGTGATGGAAGCCACTTGGCAGGAATGTGCTAGGGGCATTGGCTATGATCTCCCCGATGATGACACCAACTTCTTTCGGGTTCACCTCCAACCCAAGCCCATGGCCAAGGAGAAGATGGCCAACCTCTACATTCCCGGGAGGATGTTGTGCGAAAGTGCCTACCACCTTCTACCCGTCTATGACATCACGAACCACATCTACCGCATCACCATCAATCCCAAGGACACCAATCATGTGAAGTGCATGGTTTTCTCGTCAACCTCCTTGTGCTCACCGATGAGATGAAGGGAACCGGCAAGCAGTTGGACGTCATGGACTACATATGGCATGAGATGCGTGATTGTGCCTTCCTCCGCAAGCTTCCCCAATATGCACCCTACATCATGAAGCTCATTTGCCTCAAGTGGGATGAAGCTCGCCGTTGGGATCTCATGGAGCAATGCCGCCCCATCACCGTCCATAAGGAGAAGAGCCCCCTCGTCAAGAACCATGACCTCCCAAGGTATGGCAAGAATGCACCCAAGGACACCGAGGAGGAGGAAGCCGATAGTGATGACTCCGACTTCGTGCCCAACTCCGTCAAGACCAAAGGCCTCTTCGCCAAGCTCACCGCTCGCCTCAAGAAGTCCTTTTGCTTCAAGGAGGACCTCCAAGATAGGATGTACCAAGCTCATCATGACAACAAGAAAATTTGCCAACGCCAAAAGGCGATGATGAAGCACATGGGCCTTCCCGTCCCCGAGGGTTCCGAGGACAACATCACTCCCCCCGGAGAATGGAAGTCCAAGTACACTTGGTCAAGCTCTGAGGACTCCATCCCCGAGCGCGTTGTTTGTCCCTCTCCACCACCTCACAGCAAGGGCCAAGTTGAAGATGAAGACGATGATGAAGAGGACGAGGACGAGGAGATGGACGATGATGAGGAGGAGGGCAATGAGGATGATGAGTAGGATGATGACGAGTGATCCCCTTGGGATGTTAGTATGCTTCTTCTCCATTTTTGGTGTTTCGATGCCAAAGGGGGAGAAGTTGATCTATTAGGACGGGAATTTTCATGGGGATGCCAAGGGCTTGGTGCTTCATTTTGGTTTTTTGGCCTTGGCATCATATCTTTCCCCTAGTTATTTGGAACTTCATTCGTATGTGTGCTTTCTACTCTATTTGTGGATCTCCCGATCCCCCGGTTGTATTAAGACTTATTAGTTGGTATCCCATATTGGTCTTCATTATTTATATCATGATTGGCTACACAAATTCTATGGAGGCACTTAGTGTGAGTTTGGGCTTTCTCAAGGCAAAGGTATGACAAATCCACCCAAAACTCTTTATATGATCATGTATGGCCTCCATCTTGTACATATGCTTTATAAACTTGTCAAATATCCTTGTGGCATATGTTCATGGTTTGTAGAATCTAGGGGGAGTTGTTCCTCTAGGATGTGTGCATTTGTATAAAAATGCATATTCCAAATATGCACACATCTAGGGGGAGCTCCGTCTACTTTTGAAAATAAAAAACCTTATCATAATATCTTATGCTATGTTGCAAATTTTTGTGTTGTCATCAAACACCAAAAAGGGGGAGATTGAAAGAGCAAAATCCATATCCCGTGTTTTGTGTGTTTGATGACAACACTTGAATGAATTTAACCGTGCGCAAAGATTGTCATTGATAGATTTGCAAGCGTACGGTGCCCTCGTTGAACACATTATGATCGGAGGACTGAAGCGTAGTTCTTAGGTTTTCTGGTTTTGCGTGTGTGTCGCGAGGTAACATGGTTGGAGAGGAAAAGAGGAAAAAGCAGTTTCAGCCAAGGCGGTACTACCGATACCAGGAGCGGTAGTACCGCTACCCTACTGGTACCGCCCAACAGTACCGCTCTGGAGATTTGCACTGAAAATGTCCCACAGAACAAGGTACGGTACCTTTGCGGTACCTTGAGCGGTAGTACCGCTTTAGAGCGGTAGTACCGCCTCGGTACCGCTTAAGTACCATAAATTAAGTTACGACAGTACCGATGTGGTACCGCTTCGGTACCGCTTGGTATCCAGTAAGCTCTGGAGGCCATTGCGGTACCTCGAGCGGTACCGCAAGCGGTAGTACCGCTATGTGTCCACGTGGACAAGTTCTGTGGGGATTTCGAATCCAGAGCGGTAGTACCGCTTTCCAAAGCGGTAGTACCGCTTAGGCAGAAACTGCACATAACGGTTGGATTTGAGGAGGCCTATTTAAAGGGCCCTTCTTCCCCAGCTCGTTTTTTAGCTCTTCTCTCTCTCCTCCATTGTTGCTGAGCTCAAACTGAGTGGAGCTCCCTACCTACCCAATCAATCTTTCTCATACTTTGAGGAGTGGTGGAGGAGACCCCGATCTATCGATCTACCAAGAGAGTTTTCGCCAATTCGTGCTAGTCCTTAGTGGATCTTGTTGGTAGGGTTCCTATGGTGGGATCTTGGATGAAGTGCTCCTATGGAGGCTAGCTTGGAGTTGTGCTAGCCCCATAGGGTGTTGGGAGCCTCCTAGTGTTGTGGAGCTCGCCCCAACCTTGTGAAGGAACCACCGCCTCGACCGGTGTCTTAGTGGAGAAAAGGGAGCCCCTTTGTGGAGCTCTCTTGAGGAAGAAGGTGAGGCCTTCCTTCGTGGTGTGGCCGTCTAGTCTCTTGTGTGAGACTATCACCTCCTCAACGCAGACGTACTCTGCGGGAAACAAATCCTCGCCTCCAGGGGCGGAGCTAGAAATGATCAGAGAGTGGTGCTAAGATAGGCTACGTGGTGCTAGGCTAGTGTAATCTTCATTCTGGTGAGCTAGATAAGTTAGAGTTTTCCTTAAGCAAAACATTGATGGACCGGTGCTATAGCACTGGTAGCACCAGGCGTGGCTCCGCCCCTGCTCGCCTCGACTCTGTACCCTCCGGTTGTCCCTTTCCTCATATTTGTTATTTGTGTGGTTCCCTTACTTGTTGCACTAGCCTAGGATCATACTAGGAACATCTCTACCAGTAAAGCTATCACATTTATCTTTCGTTGCACTAAAAAATTGAAAAAGGATAAAATTGTGTAGCGCCCATTCACCCCCCCTCTTGTTCGCTACGATCCATTCAATTGGTATCAGAGCAAGGTTTTCTTGCTCGGGTTTTACCGCCTAAGAAATGGCCGAACAAGAGAAGGTTGCGAATGGGTCCCTTCCCGGTGAGCAATCACTTCCACCATCAATTGTCGATAGCACTCCGGCTACTTTGGATGACATCAAGAAATTGGAGTCATCCATTGTATCTCAAATGAAGGTTATGATGATGGAGTTGATTGCTCCCAAACCAATCCCCATTATAGATCCTAAGGCAAGTGTTGATGTTCCTCCACAACAAGTCAACACCCTTCCTCTTGTTGGTTTTTTCGCGCAATCGACAAAACCACCTCGAGAAGGGGAACTTGAGGACGTTGGCACTTCATCAAAAGGGAAGGATGAACCACCGGTTGCGGGACAATTAGGGGGTTATCATGCGGTGCCTCCACCAAGTGATTACGCCATAAATGTCCCAATACCCATGCCTCATATTTTGTCTCATGGCTCACCACCTTTACTTGAATCAAATAGCTTTGAGAATTGGCAATTCTTGATGAAATCTCATGTGCGCAGCGCTTCTACCGAGCTTTGGCGCATCATTGAGGAAGATTATTCACCAAGAGATCCAAAGAACTTGACAAGGAGAGAAGTGGTGGATAACCAACTCAACGCCACCGCCATCAACATGATCCACATGGTCGTCACGCCCAAGGACCGTGCTCATATCCACTCACTCAAGACCACCAAAGAAGCATGGGACAAGCTCGACTTCCTTTATCACACCTTTTATCACTTACTGCTATGGCACCATGCCTTTTGGTTTGAAAAATGCAGGTGCCACCTACCAACGTACGATGCAGCGATGCCTGAGGGACTAGATTGGCCGGAACATGCACGCCTACATCGACAACATCGCGGTCATGAGCCGAAAGGATCCGACCTAATCAGCGACCTCAAGAAAACCTTTGATAATCCCGGAAGTACAAGATGGTGTTAAATCCGCTGAAGTGTGTCTTTGGTGTACCAACCGGAAAACTCCTTGGCTTCATTGTCTCCCACGGAGGCGTTGCGGTGAACCTGGAGAAGATCAAGGCCATCCTCAACATCAAGCGATCAAATTGTCTCAAATATGTACAACGATTGAGTGGTTGCGTAGAAACAATTAGTCGAGTTGTTAGTCGTCTTGGCGAGAAGGCATTGCCCCTCTACAAGCTATTGAAGAATGCATACAAATTTGTCTGGGACGATGTAGCAGACGTAGCATTACAGGAGTTGAAGAGAATACTCTCCTCCGCGCCCATCTTGACGGCACCGACAGAGTCAGAACCAATGCTCCTTTACTTGGTAGCTTCCAACAGGGTCGTCAGCATAGTCATCGTGGTGGAGCGAAAGGAAGAAGGCTAAAATTACGGAGTCCAACGGCCCGTCTACTACATCAACGAGGTCCTCACGGAATCCAAGCAACACTGCCCTCACTTTAAAAAAATTGGCCTACGGAGTATTCCTAGGAAGTTGGAAGCTGAGGCATTACAATTCCGACGCAAAGGGGCAAGTAGAAAAGTGGGGATTAGAACTCTCCATCTTCGACATCAACTACAAAGCCAGAGATGCAATCTAGTCACAAGTTTTGGAGGATTTCTTCGTCGACTGGACTGAAGCACTGGAGGGCACACCTGTAATGTTACGTCTACTACATCGTCCCAGACAAATTTGACGGATGCAGACGTAGCAGATGCAGAAAAAAATTCTTAGGTCATGTATTTTGACGGATCCAAGCAACATCAAGGCTCGGGGGCTGGAGTTACCCTGAAGTCTCCAACTGGAGAAGAGTTATAGTATGTTCTGCAGATTCACTTCGAGGCCACTAAAAATATGGTGGAGTATGAGACTTTACTACATGGATTGCGCATCGCGAAGGAGATCGGGATCAAGCACATCATATGTTGCGGAGACTCCGACCTAGTGGCACATCAAGTATCCGGAACCTGGAACGCCAGGAATTCCGTCATGGCGGCGTACAGAGATGAAGTTGACGAGATCGCCAAGTGCTTTGTCGGATACGAAGTAAAGTACGTTAGAAGAGACGACAACACAACGGCATACATGTTGTCCAAGCTCGAAACCAATTCCACCCAAAATTTTCCTTGAGAACTTGAGGACACCCTCGGTGGAGGGCGCTAATCCGGAAAACTCAAACATGGCAGTGTCTCCGGCAAAGGATGTGATGGTCATCACTCTGGCATGGACCAAGCCTTACCTGGAATACCTCATGGATCAGAAGCTGCTAGAGGACGAGGTTCTCGCACGGCAGAACATCAGACGAGCAAAGTCCTACACAATAATTGATGGACACCTCTACAAAACAAGCACAACCGTAATATTCCAGAAGTGCGTATCAAATGAAGATGACATGCAATTCTCAGAGACATTCACCATGGCGATTGCGGCCATCACGCCGCTCCCAGCTCACTCGCTGCAAAAGCTTAGCGACAAGGACTCTTATGGCTAATAGCAAAAGCTGATACAGAAAAGCTAGTCGAAACATGTCGTGGCTATGCTACACAACCAAATGTACCAGCTCAAGAGCTGACGGCCATCTATATCACTTGGCCGTTCGCGGTCGGGGCTCGATATGGTCGGAAAATTACAAAAGTTATCCTCTAGCAGTTTTGAGTACCTCCTAGTCGCAGTTGATAAATTCAACAAATGGATCAAGGCCAAGCTAGTTAGGAAAGTCGATGGTGCTATGGCACTAAAATTTGTCTACAGCCTCGTGGTGAGATTCGGCATCCCACACAGCATGAGCACATATAATGGCACGAACTTCACGCACGGAGAGTTGAAGGAGTACTCTGTGTCTCATCCACAGTCCAATGGACAGGTCGAGCGAGCCAACGACCTCATACTAGCCGAAATCAAACCTCGCCTTGAAGCAACGCTACGTAGAGCAGCCGGAGCTTGGGCCGAGTAGCTAGATGCTATTTTGTAGAGTTTAACTACGTACGACCCCCAATAGATCAACTCGTTTTAAACATTTCTTCTTAGTATACGGAGTCAAAGCAGTGTTATCCTCCGACATCATCCATGATTCCCCGTAAGTTTCCGCCTATAGTGAAGCAAATGCAGATGAGGCTCCACAGCTATCCGTAGACCTGCTGGAAGAGGCTAGAGACTCAGCACACCAGCGCTCCACCATATACCAGCAGAAACAACATCGCTATCATAGACGCCGTGTTTGGAATCGCTCGTTTAAAGAAGGTGATCTGGTTCTCCGCCTCTGCCAGGTGAAGGCGCATAAGTTACAATCTCCATGGGAAGGACCCTTTGTCGTTAGCAAAGTATTGCATAACGAATCATACTACCTTGTAGATATCTATGAGTTGAAGGATAGAAATAGAAACTTTCTCGGGAAGAGAAGAGGGATGATCCGGGTGACATTTATAACGAGACAGATCACCCTTGGAACATCACACACCTACATCCTTTCCATACTTAGCATTTACCACATTACATTATACACTATATAAAGTTCAATCAATTTACCACCTCTAGATTGATTTGGAAACTGTTCATGAGCTAATTATCCATTCGTTTATCCAAATGACACGTTGTTATCTTTACTGGCCAGTACATTGATGTACTCCATCGATTGGCTTTTTATTTAATCGGAGGGTTACCGGTTACCGGTTAGCATCGCTGTCTTTCTTTGTTTACACGATGATGCCGGTTTCACCCATCGGTTTCGTCGTTGTCTCTCCGGCTGGCTCCTTTTTTTTTTGCATATTTGCCGCAGTCAAAGCGGTAGTCAAAACGATGAGTATTGCGGAACAGTCTAGATGAATATGTGCGCGTCCCTCAAGGCCTCAACACGCTCTCTGGCCGTCTGCTCACCTCCATGACCATCGAACCCCTCCATGTCCTTGGTCGATCTCCACCTCATCGGCCTCCCTCTCGGAGCTCCTCCTGGCCGAGATACTGCGCCCATGTTGCCGCCCTCAATCCCAACGCCTGGTCAGAGGTGGAGTCACCGTGGAGAACTTTGGCCCGTGATTTTTTTCTCCCCATCCAACAGCCCACCACCAGCACATCTCGCCGCGCCGCCTCGCCTAATTTCCCACCCTTTTCTCCCTCTGCGACGAGGTAACCTGGAGAAGAGCTTCAGGCGCACTCGAGGGGGACGACCTCGGGGAGGCAAGCGACGAAGAACCTGACCCAGGAGGCGGCATCCAAGGAATGGCCTAGCAGGAACACGACGAGTGCGAGCGGGCCGGGTGCCGAACGAGGGCGCCGAGAATATGCTCACGGAGGACGAAGACGCCGCGGGCGAGCAGAGATCCTTCAGCGCGGCGACACACTTGAGGGCCATGACGGTGTCGCCATGGCCGGAAGCTGCTGCGTGCAGGCGCCTCGTGAGCGCGGACGCGAGCGCCGAGGCGGAGTCCGTGAGCGCGGATGCGAGAGCCGAGGTGGAGAGGCGCGATTCCCCGTGGAAAGCGAGGAGCGCGCCCATGGTGTGGGCAAGCAGAGCACAACCATGTGAGGAACCGCGGCAGGTCGACCTGCACGAAGGGACAGGCTCCCTCTCTTGGCCCTGGCTTCCCACTACCTCACGTACCGGTATTGCCGGCACTTTTCTGGGCGGCACTTTACAAATATGCCGCTAATGATAGTGATTAGGGGCACTTTCTAATCCATGCCTTAAATTTGTTATCACCAGATTTTAGACGAATCCAGAGGTGGGCCGGGCTTGGAAGATTACCTGTGGAAGAATTCTAAGGCGGCCTGGCACGAAGGGTCTTGGGCTGAATTGCCCGTGTATCTTTATTTAGTAGTTTATTATAAGAGATAGAATCTTAGTCGTGCACGGTTTAGTGCACGCCTCATTAGAAAGTCCCTGGACTATAAATATGTACCTAGGGTTTATGGAATAAACAACAACTCACGTTCAACCCCAAAACAAACCAATCTCGGCGCATCGCCAACTCCTTCGTCTCGAGGGTTTCTATCGAGTAAGCGACATGCTGCCTAGATCGCATCTTGCGATCTAGGCAGCACAAGCCCCACGTTGTTCATGCGTTGCTCGTACTCGAAGCGCTTTTGATGGCGAGCAACGTAGTTATCATTAGATGTGTTAGGGTTAGCATTGTTCTTCGTTTAAGCATGCTTACGTAGTGCAACCCTTGCATATCTAGCCGTCCTCACGCCTATCTCAGGTGTGGGGGCGGCACCCCGCTTGATCATTATTTAGTAGATCTGATCCGTTACGATTGCTCCTTGTTCTGCAAGGATTAGTTTAATATCTGCAATAGTTTGGCCTTACAATGGGGGGGAGGATCCTGTGGCACGTAGGGTGGCGTTCGCAAGTCCTAAACGGGATGTTCCTAGGATCAACTTCATGTTGGTTTTTTGGCCTTGTTTAGGATCGGCTTACGGGCACCGTGCGTGGCCATCGGCCCAACCTTGGAGTAGGATGATCCGGTTATGCGGTGAAAACCCTAAATCGTCGTAGATCTCATTAGCTTCATCTTGATCAAGCAGGACCACCAAGTATTCGTGCACCCCGTACGGATCATGGGTGGATCGGCTCTTTGAGCCGATTCACAGGATAACTTGAGAGCCGATCGAGGCTCGTATTTAACGTTTACATGTATGCCCTGCAGGAAACTAAGCGAGGCAACCTCATCACCTTCCTGACCAGGTATAGGTCAGGTGGCACGCCCTGCACTTCGCAACGCCGCGTGTGACCGGAAGAGCATTGCGGGCCGTCGCTCGGAGGGGTCTCAGCCGGCCGCAGCTCTAGGCTCCCCCGGCTCTACGAGTGTTGACAAGGCCGCTGCCCGCCGGTGGGTTTTGGCGAGTCAACACATTCCGGCACGCCCGGTGGGACAATCGTCTACATCAACCACATCGCCATCTACATCTGAGATGGCGGACGGCACGCCGAGTCACTTACGAGGATCCGCTCGACGACCTCAGAAGCAATACAACGAGATCAGGGCTACCCTCGAAGCCGACCTCATCGGCTCTTTTCGGAGAACCCGTTCGGTGGCATCGGATGGAAGGGGTTCTCACCGGAAGGTGCACTCGATGGGGTAGACCTCTCTTCCCCGTCGGAGGAACGCACCGAGGTGCAGCGGCGAGAGATCAACTACCCGGTGGCTCACTCGCTACACCGCCACTCGAGAACTTGGTCAACGTGCTTGGAGCGTGTCGCTCTGCGCGTGATCCAGGAGATCATGAGCCACCGGTACTCGCCGTCGGGACCAGCTCTCGGGACTCATCAAGGAGAGTTGCCTTTCCGATCCCGTCCACCGCTGCCGTTTGCGTTGGCGGCACCTGCTGAAGTGCCGACTACACCGGCATTCCTCGTCTGCAGACTGGTGGCGACCCCGGTGACTACCGAGTTCTTGATGGAGGCGCCTAAGGAGATCCCTCATGGATACGCGTGCATGTATGTGCCGGATTGTGGTGACTCGGGCACTCACAAACCAGGCCACAACATCGGGGACTCCGGCGAAGACGGGAGGAACGTCGGCGACGGAGCGGACGTGGCTAACTAAATATGCCACACCGACGAAACTCCCGAGCCCAGCTCCTGCAGCGGCTCGCAGGCTGGAAAAGCAAACGTGGCAGGCCAAGTACGCCACCCCGGCGAATCTTCGAGTGCAACTCCTACGGCCAGCACAGCGGATCGGATCAGTACCATACTCGAGAGACCAGTTCGGCATGATGCCGAAAAGAAGAGGCAGTCGGCTATTCCAAGCCGTACCACGACGATTACGAGATGATCCCGCTGCCACCAAAATATCGGCTCCCTGACTTCTCCAAATGCGGTGGATCAGATGGCTCCAGCTCCATCGAGCACGTCAGCCGATATTTGGCTCAACTAGGACCGGCTTCGGTGTCGGATCAGCTACGCGTGAGGCTCTTTTCACAGTCCCTCACGGGATCGGCTTTTGGATGGTACACCTCTCTACCAGCGAACTCCATCCGAGTCTTGGAAGCAATTGGAAGAACAGTTCCATATGCAATACCATTCGAAGCTTCCGAGTCCGGCATTGCCGATCTAGCACAACTACGTCGAAGCGCGGGGAAACGGTGACAGAATACATCCAGCGCTTCAGGAATCTTAGGAACCGATGTTATTCGGTTCGTATAACTGAAAAGGAAGCGATCGAGTTGGCAGTAGCAGGCCTTGCAACGCAGCTCAAGGACATGGCCTCCCAAGCAGATTATCCCTCGTCGGCGCACATGGTTCGAAACTATCGGCATATGAACAGCGCCACCCCGACCTGTACCAAGACAAGTTCAAGCGTGCAGTAATCATGGTCGATACGGAGGAGGATGAAGTGCTCGCGGGAGGCCAAGAGATAGCAGTGGCTGAGTGGACTCGGGGAGGAACCCCGTGGCCTCGCAAATGGGTAAAGCCACCGGGGCCGCCCGGGGATTTGATTTTGACGTGACCAAGACCGAACAAATCTTCGACCTCCTGCTCAAGGAGAAACAGCTTGACGGTTCCTGAAGGTCTCAAGTTCCCCACGGCGAAAGAGCTAAACGGAAAGCCGTATCGCAAATTCCACAACTCGCTTTCCCATGCCACCAACGATTGCCGGGTGTGGCGTCGGCACATCCAAGCGGCGATAGAGAAGGGGCGGCTAATTTTCAACCAGTACGCCATGAAGGTCGACACCCAACCCTTCCCCGCCGTTAACATGGTAGAAATCACCTACCCCGAAGGTTGCCGGCCAGGTCCCTCGTTCGAGCATCAACATGGTAGGACCCGGAAACCACTCGGCAAAGATGGAGATGAGGGCAGCTGCTCTCATAGCAAGGACACGGAGGAGGCCGCTCCACGCGATCGGCTCCATCATGATGGCAAGCGCTATGTCACGGAGGGAGAGGTGAAGAATATAAGATATCAGCGACCCCTCTCTGATCACCTCCTCAACAAATATGTTAGCCAGTATGACCAACGCCGGCGACCAAATTACGATGATAGAGAAGATCGTTTGGCTAGAGAAGCCAGAAGACGTCGTCGGCAGGATCACGATGAGGAGGAGCACGAGCGCTATGCCACGGAAGCATCAAGGGAGCAAGACGACAACGCCAGGCATTGGGACTGCCCCTTCTTCGGACACCTGCTGGGATTCAGGAATGAGCCGATTGCCCACAATCGGCAATTGCCCGAATGCAATCGAGAAAGAAGGAGGCAGCCAACGTGTCCGTGTTCGAGCGCTTAGGGCCTCTCCCGCCACAAAGCAAACGCGCTGAGTCACCTCGTTGGGCAGATCTTGAAGATTCGGAAGACGAGGGAGAAGTGGAAGAAGACAGGTACCACCGGCCAAGGTGGTGCCCCGACGGACTCAGCCGTTCCCGTAAGCGCGGGGTTCAGCGATTGCGCGGCCTGGAGGAGGCCGAAAGGTTGTACTGCATACGCTAAGAAAGGCACGGCCTGATCCGGCTGCAAAGGTTCAGCGAACCCTGGATGAAGAGGGTCGTCCACGGAAAATGGAGTGGCGCCCTAAACAGAGGAAAGCCGATGATGAGACATCGGGCTGGCACAAACATGGTACTCGTCTTGCCGACAGAGCGTAGCGCTCCACGACTCTACGGAGCACTCAAGGTGGACGACAGCAAGCGCATCAAGTCAGAGGTTGGGTTGGTTTCATCCAGCCTGACCAAGTAGCAAGGTCAAACCAATGAGCAAACCAGAAGAGGCTGATCCTTGTGATCGGCCCCAAAAGATTTACGAAGGGAACTTACAAAACCTTCAACGAGCAAACAACGTGGAGGCCGATTCCAGCAATCGGCCAAAATTATCCTCACCTACCATGTCTACCTGGGTTCAACATGTTATCCAACAGAGCCGATACCATCAATTTTCTTGACAGAATCGGCTCGGGGGGGCACCCAGGTATATGAAAATGCGAGGATATGCAACAGAAGCATCTCATCTTTTGTTGATGGGTATTGAAATATGGGGGCCGATGCGCAGGTCGGCCGTAAAAAAAAAAATGAAAATTCGAAAATTTTCGAACACAGCCGATGCAGCAGGCATCGACTTAAGGACATGAAAGCCGATGCATGGCCATCGACTCAAGGGAGATTTCTTCAAGGACAATGTCGGGAGCAGCATGGGCTCGCGGATCAGATCAATGATCAGGTCAATGTCGTGGAGCCTATCCGGCCGGCAGGAACCGAAGAAACTCGGGGGCAGCTCACCTTGAGGGCTCTCCGTTTTTTGGGAAGCCGATGCATATTTAAATCGGCTAGCTCGGCATAAGGAGCTCCCTCAGACATGATCGAGCCTAGGTCCATACAGCTCTGCTTTACCTTGGCTGAGACTCGGGGGGCAACAAGCCTGGAAGATGAATGAAATTGGAGCGATTAAAGGATAAATGGAAAGAACAATTTCATTAATTCCAAGGAGCGGCTTTACAAGAAAGAGCCGATGGCTCTCAAAAGAGGGATCTGGTGCCTAGTGCACTGCTACTACTAGTCCTATACTACTAGTCGTCGCTGTCCTCGTCATCGCCGCCGACGACGTCGTCGGCGCTGCTCCCGAGGAGCTCTTCGTCGCTGCTGCCCCAGCCCTTGGCCGGAGCCTCTTCCTCCTCGTCATCATCATCATCCTCGCTGTCCGCCCAGGAGCGGAAGCGCTTGGTCGGCGGGTACCCGATGGAGGAGGAGGAGTCGTCCTCCTCCTCTTCCTCTTCGTCATCATCCTCGTCCTCGCTGTCCGCCCACATGCGGGGCGCTTCTTCGGCGGGAGCTGGGCGGAAGGAGAGGCTTTGGCCTTCGCTGCTTCTCCTTCTTTTTCCTCCTTGTCGGAGGAGAAGGGATTCACTGCGGGGTGGAGGCTGTCCTCGGTCTTCTTCTTCGGTGAAGATTGGGGGAAGAGTTTGGAGAAGGAAGAGGAAGAGGAAGACATTGTTACAGGAGGAGAGGGTTTTTTGGTGCCGATAGCTGGGATGGAATAGAGGATATGAGAGAGAGCTAACCAGTCGGCGCGGTTAAATAATGATGAATCTGGTGAAGGATTAATGCCATTACAACTTCCAAGGGATCGATGCTAAAGCTGTCAGGATTTTTAGAGAAGCTGAGAAGACAGGGCATAATGATGACGGATGCTGTAACGGCTCTGCTCTGCTACGACATGACCTTTCGAAGAGAAAGCATAATGATTTTGGAAATGTTATTTCCAAAACCAGGGGGCATGTGTTATCACCAGATTTTAGACGAATCCAGAGGTGGGCCGGGCTTGGAAGATTACCTGTGGAAGAATTCTAAGGCGGCCTGGCACGAAGGGTCTTGGGCTGAATTGCCCGTGTATCTTTATTTAGTAGTTTATTATAAGAGATAGAATCTTAGTCGTGCACGGTTTAGTGCACGCCCTCATTAGAAAGTCCCCTGGACTATAAATATGTACCTAGGGTTTATGGAATAAACAACAACTCACGTTCAACCCCAAAACAAACCAATCTCGGCGCATCGCCAACTCCTTCGTCTCGAGGGTTTCTATCAGGTAAGCGACATGCTGCCTAGATCGCATCTTGCGATCTAGGCAGCACAAGCCCCACGTTGTTCATGCGTTGCTCGTATCGAAGCGCTTTTGATGGCGAGCAACGTAGTTATCATTAGATGTGTTAGGGTTAGCATTGTTCTTCGTTTAAGCATGCTTACGTAGTGCAACCCTTGCATATCTAGCCGTCCTCACGCCTATCTCAGGTGTGGGGCGGCACCCCGCTTGATCATTATTTAGTAGATCTGATCCGTTACGATTGTTCCTTGTTCTGCAAGGATTAGTTTAATATCTGCAATAGTTTGGCCTTACAATGGGGGGGAGGATCCTGTGGCACGTAGGGTGGCGTTCGCAAGTCCTAAACGGGATGTTCCTAGGATCAACTTCATGTTGGTTTTTTGGCCTTGTTTAGGATCGGCTTACGGGCACCGTGCGTGGCCATCCGGCCCAACCTCGGAGTAGGATGATCCGGTTATGCGGTGAAAACCCTAAATCGTCGTAGATCTCATTAGCTTCATCTTGATCAAGCAGGACCACCAAGTATTCGTGCACCCCGTACGGATCATGGGTGGATCGGCTCTTTGAGCCGATTCACGAGATAACTCGAGAGCCGATCGAGGCTCGTATTTAACGTTTACATGTATGCCCTGCAGGAAACTAAGCGAGGCAACCTCATCACCTTCCTGACTAGGTATAGGTCAGGTGGCACGCCCTTGCACTTCGCAACGCCGCGTGTGACCAGAAGAGCATTGCGGGCCGTCGCTCGGAGGGGTCTCAGCCAGCCGCAGCTCTAGGCTCCCCCCGGCTCTACAGTGTTGACAAGGCCGCTGCCCGCCGGTGGGTTTTGGCAGTCAACAAAATTACCATCTAATTTGTGGCATTTTTAGAAAGTGCCATTAATGTTAGATTATTATCGGTATTTTACCATAGTGCCGGTATTTTTTTCTAGGCAGTTTTTCAAAATATGCCTGTAATGTTGCTTATTACCGGCATTTTACCAAGTGCTGCTATTTTTCGTGGCAGTTTTCCAAAAAAATCCATCAATGTTAATGTATACTGGCGTTTGGTAAAAAAAGTGCCGGTAATCCCAGCATTCCCACCCCTCCCAAAAAACTGAAGGGCTTAAATGTAAAATTTGAATCAACCAACTGTGTCATTCTCCTCTCCCGCACCTACCGCTCTCTCTCTCGCGCATCCTCGGTTCCCCAATGCGCCGCCACCGCTCGCCGACGTGCAGTCCAACGCCGTCCGCCTCCGCCGCCTTCACGCAAGCTTCTTCTTGGTCCCCTCCACCGTATCCCTACCCGCACCCCGCCTTTCCGCCCCTGAGCGCGACGCTGCGCCTAACCCTAGCCGTCGGGTTCGTCACTGTCGCCGCCGCCGCTCCTCCGAGCCCCCGCGGGGGAGGGGGGGTACTAAGCGTGCAGATCGGGGGCGCGGCGGCCGGTGCTGCGAGGTGTCATCTCTCCCGAACAACAGCCGAGGATGCCTGGGGCCGGCGCCGGCGTGCAGGCGCCCGAGGCCTCGCCGGGCCGCTACGTGCGCCGCCACGACGAGGTGACGCCAGACGACGACGGCTGCGACGACGTGTTCCGGGTCGCCGTGCGGGGGCCCGGGGACGACCCCTTCGACATCCCAGCCAAGCGGGCGCCCGTCGAGCGGCTGCGCCGATGGAGGGTGAGTACGACGCTTTCCCTACTACTACCCAACTTGCTCGCCTGTGCGTTCAGCGCTCGCTCCACTACTACGGGGTTGCAGGGTGCTTTGCTTGCCTGCTTGGTTTCGGGCTACGCTTGGCGGCGCAATGTGTGGTTTAATTTCGCCTAGAATGCCTTTACTTTATTTTAGACGGGTGTTGGTTCTCGATTTTCTGTTGTTGTTACCTTACCATCCGAATATGTTGATGCCTGGTTTGCTGCTGCGTATGTTGTCCAACTTATTCATTGCAGCTAGCTAGTTTCACTTGATTATGCCAAAATTGTGGCTCCAGAATGATTGGGACAAGGATCATGGACCTCAGCTGTACTAGAGAGTTGGTCATATCCCTCTATGTTGGTGACCTTTGGCTTGCTGCATCCACAGTAGCGAGTGGTGGGATAAATTAGTAGTTTCAAGTCTCCGCGACCAGTGTTTTTTGGCTACATACATGCTCATCTATAACCGCCTGGCTTAGTATGCAATTGGGTTTTCAGCGAGACACTGAATTGCAGTGAACCTAGCCATTGATATGTACGCCTGTTTGTTATCATGCTGCCATCTCTTGGTTGTGAGTTTGAAGAATCTCACTGGGGGTCAAATAAGAGCTCATGATTTTAGGTTACTTGGCCATGTACATAAGTCTGCCGTGCCAAGTAATACACACACTATACGAGATAAAATTACCATCTATAAATGCATGGACAGTTGGACAGAGTGAAGGGTTGAGACGTAGCAGAGAGTGCCTTGCTTGAGTATGGGATCACTGCTGCTCTTGTCATGTATTTTCTACTGCATTGCTAAGAATATGTTATAACTGAACTGCCTACTAAAAGTTGCGCTGAAACAGTCCGAAAGCGATATTTGTTGATTTCAGTTACGTTTCATGATTTACATTCAGTTGCGCCCCAATACCAGGGCCTGCCTAGCCTGTTGGCGTTATTTATTCCTGTGAAGTAGAGCTTTCGTTGGGGATGGAGCATATGGTTCACATAGCATTAAAAGATGGATTGCTCTGAATTCTAGTCCCTCAAATCTTAATTGTTATTGCATTGTAAAATACTCTCTTCTTGCATAATGTAACCAATGTGATTCTGATTACCTAACTATCCAATTCATGGATGCTTGCGCGCACATCGCTCGCCTTGGAAGTAAAATGCTTTATATGTTCATGCATTGTCTAGCATGCTTCTTAGGGCATTTTGAACTTGTGTATGTATGCCAAATTGGCATCACTACTTCTGCTAGTGCTGCTGCACAGTCAATTATAACTGATAGTCAGTTCATTAATTTTACACACTGCTGTTATATGTTTGTGCATTGTTTAGAATGTTTCTTAGGGAATTTTGAACTTGTGTACTTATGCCAAATTTGCATCGCTATTTCTACTAGTGCTGCTGCACATATAATCAGAACTCATTTTTGTTTTTGTACACATAGGATACTGTTAGTGTCTTGGTTATATAATTATATTCTGTGTAATTTAGCCCTGTGAGGATCATCTTGTGTCAAGAAATAATTGTCTACTCAATTGAGGACCGCCCCGCACCTTGTTAATAGTTGTTCAAATATGTCCATGTTAATATGTTGTTAATAGTTTTTTGGCAGATGTCTCAAGTGTCCCCATATCCTAGTCTGTTTAGCTGAGTGATTTCCCATCCTATATTAAGTTATTTGGCAGCATGTTGAAAGTTTCTTGTGTTGGACCAGAGGCAGAAGAAACTTATTTTCTGAGTAAAGTCCCTGAATATGACTTGAGTTATTAATTGGATGTTTCTGAATCACCTCTCTTTATGAATTTGAGATGATTGACTTGTGTGTGTTATTTCCACCGTGTAGCGAGAAGTTTTATCAACAAGGCCTGGAGGATTAGGCTTGCCATGGACATGGCAGCGACAGTCAACCGCAGCCTTGCATCGATGCACCGGGCTTACTTCTCCACTTCAGGTATATACAGACAAGGAGGACTACCTAGACTAGAGTTCCTGCAGCAGACCAATTCTTATTCCTTCTTTTGCTCTTCAGATCCAAGTTTCCTTTTACCTTGTGCAATCCAATTGTCACCACTATTCCTGTCCAAAATGTTGTCTAAAATGTTCCAAAATGCTCCAGTCAGCTAACTGCTGGAACAAATGCATTTAATCATTGTTCTAAAATCAAACTGTTCCCAGTTGTAGGTGATGTCACTTTAATTCTTTAGTCCATTTTCATCATATGTTACTGTAAAATGGTTGTTGCTACCCTTGGATATTGAGCTAGTATCCGAAGTATTTGTTCTGTACTCTGTGTCTCTGTTTGCATTCTTTTGAAGGAAAATATTTAAGCAGCCCTACCTACTGGTTCCTCTGTCTTTCTTATCTTTTGAAACTTGAATAATCTGTACTTGTCATTTGAGTAGGACACTACCTATTTGACCGACGTCCACAAGTTCTGAAACAATCAAATTGATTGATTTGTTTTTTAATTCCTAAACCAACTTAGCTGGAGTGCCTGAACCTGTATTTGCTTGGACATAAATATCAACATGGTGAATGGACGTTAAGACTGCTTAATCACGTATTGAATTGGGGTCAATACATATCGGAAAGGTATCACCAATTGTTTTAAGTGGTTTATGTTCCGAGACGTTGCCAATACATATTGAAGGGGTATCAGGGAGGCATTGGTATCGGATACTGTATCCGACACGCACACGAGCATCAGGCTAGGCATCCATGCTGCAGAGGTCACGAGTGAGTCACTGCGTTGCGAGTTTCTGATTTTGAATTAAGTAGGGTTATTGCTTCTATGTTTGCTTGTGTCGGTGTAATCTTAGTTCTATGCTATAAAAAACATAACGTTCATGACCGATGGGTATTTCATAGAACGTAAGGCAATGCTTTACTTTGGTATGATATAATTGTGATAGAGCACAGTATTTTTTTGTCTCATCACAAATTATCAGTAGAGTTAATTCCTTCTGAATGTTTGCACGTGCTTGCTAAAGAAAATACAGTTTACATGAGTAATGTTTTTGGATTACACACACGACATTATCTTGAAATGCTTTCATCTCCTTTCGAATAGGATGGCCCATCCTGGAGGACCACTAACTACAAACAAGGCTGCCGCGTTAGCGAAGTTCCTCGAGAGAAAACTTCAGCAACCTGATGGGTTGGAGTCTCTGAATCCTGATCTTATAAATTTGGCTGTGAAAAATGCGAAGGAAACTATTAAGGCTAGCAAGGGTACGAGTTGTCACTTCACCCATCTCGTAGTCCTTGAAATGCATGTACCGCATGAGTTTTATCATTTATGAAAGCTTCTTTAGCAACGAAATGAGTAGTGATATAGATTTCCTTATAGGTGCCATTTGGTACTTCTATTTTATACCATTTCATTTCTGAAGTCTTGCCTGTTTTTGCCATATAACATGTGAAAAAATTCGAAGGATAGTGCCATCTGTTTTAGGACCATGCAGTTTCTAGCTATAGATTGATTGAGGCACTAATGATAACTTTAGTAGTGGATTTTTTGTATGCTGGTTGATTCTACTCATTCCATTAATGTCTGGGCTTTGCCCGATTACCGAACTAGCTATAGATATATTTTTGTGGTTGAGCTTTGCTGCTGTTTTTGTTATTGTTGATGTTGACAATTTTACTCTTTATATATCTTTGAACTAGCAGATTCGACCTACATCCCCATCCCCTAGAAACCTATTTTTACCTACATCTCTTCCAGACCGGACCAAATTTGACCTACATTGTCCTGCCAATGTAGGTGAGTCATCAACTTCTGGGAGAGTAGTACGGCATGTTCCATCATTTGAGGATTCCTCCGAGGTTTCGATCAAGAGGAGCGAGAGGAAGGCAAAGAAGAAAAAGAAGAACAAGAGAAAAACAAAGGTAATACTATCTTAGTAGTATTACTCGAAACATAGGTAATACTATAGTGTAGTGGATGCCTTGGTTCCGTTTGTCCTTTTCCAAAGGAATTATTGGGTAAGATACTAGATAATATGACAGAAATGCGTTCAACAATCCTCATCCCTAAAAGTTTTTTAAAAACTAAAGCCGTTATGCAATCTAGGCACGAGTCACCTTTGTTCACAAGCATAAAACCTGATATTAATGGTCCATGATCTCCTTGCAGTGTTTTTACATGATATATTTATGTTACCTAAATTGTGTTTCAACATCTTCGTCTACCATATGGAATATCCATGTTTTTTTTCTAGTCGTCACACGGACCATACCTGTATTACAGATAGGCCTTCCTATATCTGATGAATGATTTCCTCATGCAGGCTGCGAAAGAGTCCAAGCTCAACAAAACATCAAAGAAGAAAAAGTTATCACTATGATTCTCGAATCTTGCTGCATTAGGGAGCTAAAAGCAGGCAGTTGTGGATACCTTTTGCGTTTCTTATATCTCTTGATTCCGCAGAACCTCCTTCGGTACTATAAACTTAGCTGTGATCCATATATCCTGAAGGGGGCCCCTCACAGTGAACAAGAACGCTTGGGAGATCCCCAGGGGCAAAACAGAATTCAGTCGGTCTGGTCTAGCGGTCTGCTTTTGCCATTAGATTTACTCGCGAAAGTTCCATGTATTCTACACTTTATTGCTGTTGCCAAATGCTATATATATACACTGAAGCGCAATGATGCAGAGATGTTCAACTTGATCACGTGGTGCCTAAACCTAGATTGCTTGGAAATATTGGTTTTAAACATTGCTTGACTTCTTGAGTGCGATGTATGCTTGATTGTAGATTGCTTGAATGTTTGCAGGCGGTATAGCAACTTTAAAAATGCCTAAGAAAATAATCAGCGGCACCAGAATTAGAAGCCTGAAAAAGTAATTGTAGGCATCCTTTAAAAGTGCCGGCAAAAAGTTTAGATGGTATCCCTAGAAAAGTGCCAGTAAAAAGATTTCATGACATTTTTCGAAAAGTGCCGGCAAAAAGATTCTATGGCATTTTCGGAAAGTGCCAGCAAAAAGATTCCATGGCATCTTTCAAAAGTGCCGGCAATACTAACTAGCGGCATTTTTGGAAGTGCCTTAAAATATAATTAACGGCACTTTTCTAAAAAATGCCGGCAAAGACCTACTTCGACTGGAATAAACGCAGCACTTTTTTTTGTGCCTTGAAAAATCTTTGCCGGCACTTTTGGTGCCTTTGCCGGCACTTTTTTGTGCCGGCAATTTGGGTACCTGATGCAGTGTCCGCGACCAATACCATCTACAGACTACAGTTAGGGATGGATCCGGCAAGGATTTTACAAATTTGGGCATAGTCTGCAACTACTGAACTACATCAATCACCCTTTAATCCCAGTGGGCAGTGGCCAAGGTTTGTATTCTACCGCCTTAATCCAATCTATATATATTCCGATGATACTTGATGCTGCATGCATGGATGGAAGATGTTTCAAGTGGAAGTAGATGCCCGTGAATAGGTTGTCCAGGTAGACCTAAAATCAAACACATATAATATTTATTTTGGTTGGTGATATCAGGAACACATGAGCATCAAAGATCCTGAAGCCAAATTGCTTGACTTATCCAGTACCAGGCAGAGGTAAAAGTATACAAAACCGAGAACGGAAAGGTACTTTGTCTTTTTTGTATCTTCTAAAATATGTAATTTTTCGATTTGATTTTCTTGCAGGTCTCTCAAAAATAATAAATGGAATGGAGGAAAAATAGTTTGGAATTTTTTTGTGCAAATTTAAAATTTAAATTATTTTAAATTCAAAATAAATTTTTGAAATACATATATAGACAATGACATAAAAAACCAAAAATATTTTCCCCACATTCCAATTGTTATGTTTGAGTGATTTGCAAATTTTTGAGTTCAAACAATGTATGGTGTGAGAGATACAAAAATAAGAAATTGTTTGAGAGGGAAAAAAAACTTGCACGGATCTTGTTGCAGTATAGATGGTCTAGATACGGGTGCTCACCAAGCACCTGCTCTAAAAGTCCACTCTCGAGCGAGAAACTATAGCATGCCGTCTGTATCAGCTTGCAAACAAGTTTCCTCTTCTCAGAACTCCAGTGAATTGGATTCCTCTAAGCACATGTCTGTAGTCATTGACTCATTGGCAGACCTCTTATAGTATGTAGTTCTTCCGAGAATCTATAATTAACAATACTTTTTGTTTGTGAAGTATAAATTTTAAAAGCAAGTTAATATTCAATATTTCCCTGAATTAGTTCATGATTTACAACTTTGACATGTTTGAGACATTAATTAAGAAGTGCATGGCTATCGCTTCAAGGGCTGCATTACATTTTCTCACAACTAATAATTAACTATATTTCCTCTTCGATTCCTATCAAAGATTTCTATTAGAGTTTGAACGGTTGAAATCTTTAGAAAAAAATCTACGAAAGTTGTTTGATTTGTTGGATTTTTTCCTATAGAAAATCAGCTAATTATTCTATTTCACTGAAAGAATTATTTGTTTCTCATTTGGTGAAAACAAACAAACTTCAGTGAAATTATACCATGTATGGTTAGAGTGGGCATGGCACTGTAATCATAAATTTACCTATTCCATCGTTTTGGAATCTTGCAAATAAACGATATAATTGATAAGTTAACATATCGCCAAGACAATGATCTGTTCATTATGTGAATATACAGCGTGTATGTTGAAAGCAGTGTACACCTTCTGCCAAGAGTACTGTGCGTACTGCACTTAGTAAAATATTTGTTTGTGATTAGTAGTCTTTACTCACAATGAATACATAAGGATAGTCCTCCAGTTCTAAATTCATTCGCATTAAAACTATTACTTTGTATACCTTTACTTGAAAACCGGTAAATTAATACTGTTACAAGTTTCCACTGCATGGGCTACTGTAACTCCACTTTAGAAAGCAGTCATTAGAAGGATCAAAGTTGGCACAAATGTAATATTATGGCCACATAGTCTGTTGGGAGAGTGCCATGAACATGTGGGCACGTAACGATATCTTTGATGACCTTTCATGCTTAGTAAAGCCTGAAATAATGGTAATGGATGGATACATATTGAGCACAAATTTCATTTACATCTTATATTTTAGTTGATTCACTACCTAAATGATGTGATTTCTACAAAAAAAATCCATTGCTAAAGTTTGACAAGCAAGAAAAAACAACCTGAGCCAAAAAAATAAAATTTATCTACTTCATTCACCAAGAAATTTATTTATCCTTGGTGGGAACAAAAAAATGTCCGCCATTTTGTCCTTTCTTTTCCTTTGTACTTGTGGAATAAGTTATGGGCACGGATTCATCCTCTCAGTCCGGCAAGGTTTGCTAATTTCTTTGGATCGTTTCTTCCACAATATGATTTGCTTGATCTTTCACTTGCATGTGTTTCCTGTGTTCTTGATACCATGCCAAGAGTTCAAAATTATTTTTCGTTTATGGGATGGATCTATGCAGATTTCAGTTTTCTGGTAAGCTTCCGCATAGGGTGGGGTGACAGAAAATCCATAGAAAATTGACCCTAATAAGGATGATGTCGGTGGATATCAAAAGAAGCAAGTTCATATTCCATAGCATTATGCCCCATTGTTCTCTATTTTGACCGAGTATTTAGAATATACTTCTCCATCGACAATTTTAGAGGCTATCCAAAAAATGATCTATGTCTCATGTATGAGTGTATCACAGTTTGAATATTGATCTTTGCAATTGTAGGATTTGCGGGATGTTCAATGTCTAATTTTTATTTATTTCTGTTCATCTCCTAACAGCCTTCGGGGATTTTGTTGAGGAGGTTCAAAAGGGCAGAGGAAGGTGAGGTGACGCACAAGCAAAAGCCTTTTTTTGCTTTTGAATTAAATTTATCATACACGTCTTTGGTTACTGAGGCGAAATCTCTCAGCAGTTGTATGCTTATCTTCTCTTACTGGCATTTTGTAGGAGAGCCATAGCTGTGATTCTTCGAGTTTCATATGAGTATTATTAATCTGTTCTGTCCTTATTTATATTTTTGTTTTTTTATCTCCCTGCTTCTTTCTATAAAGATGGAAGGATGCAGAATTATTAATTTGAAAATGATTACGAAGGAACAAATTCCTAAATGTTATGTACTGTAATTTTGATTCTAAGAACTTATATGTGATTGTGCTCTGCTCCAGCTCTCCTTAAATAAATTAACCCGTTATTAATACCCAATTTTATTATGTCAAATGTAATATTATACTATTATTTTTGTTGATTATACTCTGCGTCTGATCTTAGGAGTCCACATTTTTGTTACTTCACTCAGCTAGCAACTTTCTTCGTTTCCTAATCTCTCTCAATGGTTATTGGTAAAATATAAGTCTTGGATATGAGCATTATTAAACTACTGCTGGCGAAAGCGAGAATGTTCTTCTCTGCACATGAGAAACAACATAGGCAATTCGCTTATCATTTCAATGTTTTGCTTTCATATGTAATCCAATTGAATGTGGTTCCATGGTTTTGCTTTGATCTCTATATTGTAAGCTTAACTTGGAATTTTTAGTGTAGAACCAATGGTCGTGGATACAAAAATATATCAATGCCTCAACACTTTCTGCCATGGACAATTTATTTGGTTCTCCATACCATAAAACATAGCATTATTGTGGGCGTATCAGGCCAATGAAATCCAAGATGATGGAAGCAAAATTTATCAATGAGGAATGGAAAAACTGTTTGATATATATCCAGGTTTGGTTCCATGCTTTTATGTACTTTCTTGCTATTTCAGTGTCTTATATTAGCTTTGGCAAATCCAAGTTTCATAGCACTGATGGCATCACATGTTTCAGTCAAGTTGACCAAATCCTCATAAATTTTTTTCTTCT
Organism: Lolium rigidum; assembly: GCF_022539505.1. Taxonomy (NCBI): domain Eukaryota; kingdom Viridiplantae; phylum Streptophyta; class Magnoliopsida; order Poales; family Poaceae; genus Lolium; species Lolium rigidum. Next base: position 141,941,601 of record NC_061514.1, read on the forward strand.
GAAAATCTAGCTTTTAGCGTGGAAAATTCAGTTTACATAGCATTTATGGCATCACATGTTAAGTACACAAAATTCTCATGCGGTTATTTTTTCGAAAGTCTAGCTTTTAGCGGTTGTTCATAAGCTATCATTCTCTCTATCCATGGGAAAACTTTGCATCCTTCCAGCTCCTTATGCAATGTGTGGCCCCTCTTCCCTTGCAGATGTTAGTCTCCTGTCTATCTCTACTAGCAGCAGAGAAGATTTTGTGTGGTAAAAAGAGGAGTACGGGTTTACTATGAAGTTCCACGCGCAGTAATCATCTATTTTATCAGCTGACGGTTTTAGCTGCTACAACAACTTCTAATGAGCACTTGAGTTCTGCTCCTTGAAAAGGTTCTAACCACATATCCAGAGTATGGACTATAACTCTTTGTAAGCGGCGTGCCATCATTGTTGACGGAATCGTAGGTATAGTCCATGTGTATTGCATAAATATGATCCATATTGTCTAAGAGTATAGGTTTTATTAACCTATAGTTTGTAAATTCTGAATGCCCACACTTCACGATCTACCTATCTAGCTTACTTTCGGTTACCACAAAGGCTTACTTGATACTATGACATAATACTATGACGATCAGCAACCGGAAGAGTTTACATCATTTGTATGGTTTAAGTTACATAGGTGCCCCATGTGCTCTCGAGTTGCATGTGTATAGTTGTGATAAATGTCACTCCATGTGAAAATTTGTCTATACTATCTGGAGTTGGATTTCCCAAATTGAAATGATTGCTCATTATTTATACACCTAACGATGCAGACCAATACCAGTTTCCTATTAAACTCAGTTCACAGATTGAACTTAAAGCACACAAATTCATACATGATGCCATCACACTGCACATATCTCATGTGCCTTGCAATCACGGGCGCGGGTTCAGTCTATGAGTTTTAGTTTTTTACCTCTTTTAGTTATTCATTTTTCGATCATGTACGTTTTTTTCGACTAAAACCGTAGAGCTAGATTTTCCGCCTATAAAGTTGTGATTTTGAAAATCGTCCAGTAGGACGTAAGTTTAAGTTTTCTGGGATATGTGTTTTCTGTTGCGAACTTGCGGATTCCAAGTAACGATTTCTGGCACCTAACGATGGGGGCTTGTTTCCGAGGTTCTGGATGGATTGCCATTAGGCTCCATCACCGTGGTGAGCTTTTCACAAATAGATGGGTACATTACATCTCACCAATCACTTATAGTCGCCCACACATAGGGGGTTCAGGCCATGATACAACCCATCAAGGAGACCACAATGGGGAAGGAGTTAGGAGAGATGGTGATGACGACAGCGGCGGCGGCGCGTAGACTGTGCCCCCGGTGGGGCTCTTCCCGCTCTTCCTTCAAGGTTGAGGTCTTGGCTATGGTGGAGATATAATTTGATGGAGGTGTGACAGCGGCAGGGCTTCGCTATGGATGTGGTGGTGTGGACCAGAAGGGCCCCTAGGATCTCCCAATGCCATCCATATAATTTGGGGAACCCTAGGATCCAATGGTGGCCAAAATAGTCAAAAAAACACCCCAAAACTGGGCTTTCCTGTCACCTCCCGTTTTCTTCTCTGGTGCTCGTAGTAATATGGGCCCCATTTTATCATATGGACTCTGATTTTGGTGTTCTTTGGTTCGTTGAACACGTATGGATGAGGGCTACAACACCATGATCATAGATTTGTAATTTGATTATTAAAAAAATCCACATTTTACGCTCTCCAAATAACTAAGTCTGGTGGCTACAGCTCCGCCATATTGCACCTTATTTGTTTCCCTTCCTTTGCTTTATCCACAATTGCACCTTGCACCTACACTCATATAAAAGACAAGGAAAACTAATAAAATCCTAATAAAACTAATAATTGTGCAACACTCATTGAAAATGAAACAAAACTTGTAAACATGCATAAATAAGCATAGTTAGAACTAGATGGAGCGTGATATGAGTGTCGAGTAGCACATTTTACATTCCTAAAATATGTTGTAAAATACACGCATCAACATCCCCAAGCTTGGACCTTGCTCTCCCTCGAGCAAAAAAGTTGATAGTAACTTCACGGTACCATCTAGCTTATATTATTTTAAGATCAAGGCTTCGTATCCTTATTTGTTGCAATCCCAAAGTAAGATAGAATGTAATCATACAAGGCAACATAAGCTCAGTCATGTGATTTCCAAATCACTTAGAGATTAATCAAAACTTATATTCCCTTGTCAAAACTAAACCTAGCTTGCAAGAAAACTTGTGATCCTCCTATGTGCACTTTTTTATTGTACTAGGTAGGAAAGCGCGGCTTGCCGCGCAGTATGCTTCTTTTAAGTTCTTTTAAGTATGATTCTTTCCGTTCTTTTAATATACAATCATCGGTAGATGGTCAAGATAATTGGATAATCACGCAGACAAAGCTAAATAATAGATCAGGGAGCAGAGTACGGCAAGGACTTGACCAAAGGACACAGTAGCTTAATTACATAGAAGAAGGTATCAGTCATCATAAAACGATATAACAAATGACAGTTATTTGTGAGCAGTAGTGGCAATCCATGCCATGTCTAGAAACTCTTTATGATCCTTTAGCTTGTCATATCTAAACTGATCTTCCAAAACTGAGAAGTGGATGGTTTTTGAAGTCACAGTAATTCCCTGCTTTTTTGAATGTCTTTATTACTTGATGGCTATGTTCCTCCAGAAAAAATGGGTACAAAACTTGCAGCGCACTTGCCCACCAAACTCCAGGCAAATGGCTACCAATATGCATTTTCAAAGAAGATAAATCAAATAAGCTGTGAATAAGAGACTAAGTGTTACGAAAGGATTTGTCAGTTATCTTGGGTTTTCAAAGGAGTTGTCGGTTGTCTTATAGATGTTCAAAGTTGGATATATCATTCTAGAATATATTTTTAGCATGCATTTTTGGCATACATCTCATATCTTATAATTTGTAATGACTAGTGGAATAAAAAATGAAATACCACTAAGAAATAAGAATAGAACAATAGGCCTGAGATGAAGGCCATATAGTCATATAATTAACATCTAAGAAAAAAAATTATGTATGTGTGACCAAACTCAAGGTTAACCTCAGCATTATCATCAATGTTTTTTCAAGGACAGTGCAGTACAACAATGCAGCTAGCAGGTAATGCAAGTGAACCAATAAGATAATAGATAAAATCTAACATAATAAAACTCCTCATACATTAAATAATAATGTTATCAGCACATGACCTATTGAACATGTGAAGACAATATTAATATATATCGCCATTTATAGATAGAGAGCAGAAGCCATATGGCAAGCTATTAATTGTGAAGCCTATTCTTTCTGGAAGTGTCTTGCAAGTATATAATTAAAACACAAAATCTAAATTGTTGTTGAGAAGCTACATGCCAACTAATCTTTACCAAAAAGATCCAGATTACATTTCCACAATTTTTCTATCATGGAGAAACTTGTATGGACAAAATTGTAATGAGTAAACATTTGGAAAAACAATTTAGCCGGGAAGATATAGAAATTTTCAACATGTAATAAACTATTTAGGCAGGAATATGGAAATGCGTTCAAATTAAATTATAGATCATTGGATCAGTTTTGGGAAGTGGCAAAAGGTTAATATAGAGCTACATGTAGAGGGCATGCCAGTCTTCTGTGTAGATTAAGAATGATGAGACTGGTCTTAGACTCATGTTCTTTTAAATTCACAAATTTGATGAAAAAATATATCAAAGAACATGAAGAAACTACAAGTTTCAAATGTTACAATAAATCACTGCTTAGATAGCATGTATATCTCCGTTCTGATCATTTAAGAAAATACCTGAAAACATGCATGTTTCAATAATATCCTGACCAGACCATATGCATAGGTTCCAGGTTATATCTGTACGAATAAGAAAAGTAAACATTGTCCGGTTAAACAAACATAAAGCTCGCCGACATCATTAAAAGGTTCTCATCTCATAACTCAGGAAAATATAAGAAACTTTTGGGGCTCAAAGATATATGCCATGTCCTCACTGAAAATTCAGAAGCAGCAAAGTCCATACCAATGACCACCTGCCACACGTAAATTCACTCAGTGTTATAATACTGCAAATAAAACTATGTGAAGTATCTATAGGCGGTGGGGAGGATCAGAGCACACCACAGACAACCAAGAGTGATAGCTTGGTTTATATAACATGCTAATGCATCACAGATATGTAACAATCACACTGCAGCAAATCACATGTCAGCAATGACCTATGATTGAACAGTGCATGCAAAAAAAAACTCTGATGTAAGGATGCCACCAAATCAAAGTATTTTAGTGCATCCAACAGTCATCTTTTGGAGGTTCAGAACAATGGTGCTAACAATAACACAAAAAATCAAGATACAGATAAGGAAACAAATAACAGATACCAATAATTTAATGTATTATCAGCTGCAATAATTTTCCCATCCGTGAAAATCCTTCAGAGAACAAAAAAAAGTAGGTTTATTACTATTGTGTTAAAACAAACAGACTTCCTGGGTGTCAATTAGAACAAAACCTTAAATGACTGACACCATGTTCCGGTTAGTGTAGTACAAGATGGTGCATGTGATAAAATAAAAGCTACCTCCAATAAAGATACGAAGCCACTTGTGGAAGCTGAGCAAATCCAATTTAAGCAATCTCCATACGTAGGCTCCCAGAACCTACACAAACAAGTCACAAATGCCATGTAATATCACCATTGAAATAACAAATGAAATTTAATGTATTATAAACTTAAGCATACTAATAAAGTAAGAATTGCTACTAAATGAATAGTGAATAAACTTTCACTGGAAACTTATAGCCAATTATAGAGTGCAGCACTAAATTTTTCTCGAAAAGGGGAAACAAATAGGTTCCAGTAGTCTTGAAAGAACATCAAGAACACCTCGAGGGAGAAATAAAATGACCCTCGATAATAGTTCAATTGCACATTTGACACGGCCTCAGCTTCGCTTCTCCCTTCCACCATGCCAAATCGACCAGCACCATCCAAGTTCTCCCTAAACTTCGTTTCTAGAGCTAAAACCATCTCTATGATTCCTTCCCACGAGGCTTTATTATCCCAGAACAACATGGACATAAAGGACATACCAGGCATCACTGCACTTCCGCTCAAGGACGCACTCTTCGTCCTTTTCCGCACATCTATACTTGACGCCTTGGTGGACAGGTCGCTGGCATCAACAGATCTGGCCATGTGATGCCCATACAACATCAAGTTGGTAGATAGGGCAATTCATCGCCTACAAAAAATTCCGACACGTTATTGTCAGTCCAACTACACTGACAAGTAACCCTCCATGCTCCCATAAGCCTTGTTTCTCATTATAAAGCACATGTTACATAAAAAATAAGCAAGGACAGAGCAACCAACCCAGCACAGAAAAATCACATAACTCAATATGAGCAAATAATCATCTAAGGGAGAAAAGAACATACCATGAGGCAGATCTAAGTATACCTAGCAGCCACCGAACAGAATCTTGTACAACCAAAATAGAAATTTTCATAACCAACGAACTCCAGACCTGTAGCATCTGTAATAAATGGATCAGGTCGAGTGGGATGTTCGTAGAGTATAAATGTTATCCTGAGAAAGATTGCAATGGTAACAAAGATAAAGAAACATGCATATTTAATCTAACAAAATCTTTCTCTGAAGCCAAGAAAGCAGCTGAAGGTCTCTACTCCACTACTGGCAACTAAATGTTCCATATGTTTCCTCCTAGTCAACCAAATTTTAATCTCGTTACTTAAAATCTCATCTAAGCTACTATTTAAAAGCTAAATAACATGACCCAATACATATGTAATACACTGGCTTCGATCTTTTCCGCCTTCCCATATGGATTGATAGGATTCTCCATGGCAATGCTGGTTATTTATTATTAGATCATTAACTCTCAGTAAAAATTAAAAAAAAAAACGAAAAGTTCAGGCAGCAAGGTGTCAACCTGACTTGTTGCTTCTGTGATAGGAATTGTGTCAGGTTTGCCATATGCTGCACAAGTGCTGGAGTAAATCAGAGTTTTTACACTATGTGTTGTCATTAGCTCAAGCACTCTCAGACTAATTGATGTTATGTTGTGGTAGCACTTATTTAATCTTTTTGTAGCTGTTGCATGAGTAACCAGGAAAAAATGCATAGAACAGAAAAGCTACTTTAAAAAAATGAAAGTGAGTTTTAAGTATTACCTGGACAGATAAGAAAGTGTAACCTTATAACTATATAGTGCAACCATAAAAAGTTAACTGGATCACAATAGGCGTTAGGGGGCTACCTTCTGACTTCATAATGACTGATTCAAAAGCTATAACTTAGATGCTCATGCCCCTGAAATTTAAAGTAGAAGTTGGGAAGATCTTCGTAAGTAAAAAAATAAAGCCAGATATGAAAATTGTGGATAACCTTTAAGGCGGTAGGAACATGGATAAGTTTAATTTGAATACGTAGATAATGTTAGTGAAAAATTCACATGCTTTTGGAGGCCACCGGTCCAATGAACAAACACACCAATATCATGAATTTGGTCGTTGATGGAGGCTGCGAGATATTTAACCACCCCAATATTTGGTAGCACATCATCCAAACATAAACCTGAACCAATAAAATGTAACTACCATGTTTGGAGTATGCTAACTGAGAAGATTAAAACAAAAACAAAGAAATACTAATGCGACATGATTATCAGTATTCAACCAACAATAATAACAGAATTTGGTAGTCTATAAAACAGCTGAATATCAATTTAAAGAGCCGCTGGTGGAGAAAATAATAGCATAATCAACCAAAACATAATGACAATAACACAAGAGCATGATTCTTCACTGCACACGTTCTTATTAAGCTCAACATCAAAACACATAAAAATGAGAGAACATGTATCTAACTACACGAGAGCTCCATTTTTTATGGGGACCTCAACTGAATCAGTGAAAGTAGCATACAATCTGAGTTAAACCGGCCACTTATCATGCATTTAGCTCAGATAACATAAATAATACAAATATCAAGATCTAAATAAACATGAGGAAGCGGATCTCACACAAGAATCATGCTTTTCGCAGGGGCCAAAAATTCCATGAATCCTTGCAATCCGTAGTTTGCATTGCACTTGCTCATCATCCTGCAAACAAGAATGAAACAATCGGAGAAAAATAATAGATTACATTGTTGTTTGAGTTGATAAATGGAGAAGCTGTAAGAGAGATATAATAGAGAGGTCTGGTGGAAGTTGTCTTCTTGCCTCCTATCTCCTATCTCCTATCTCCTATCTCCTATCTCCTATCTCCTATCTCCCTCCCTCCCTCCCTCCCTCTCCCTCTCCCTCTCCCTCTCCCTCTCTCAGAAGCATGACAAATCAAGAAGAAATAATTAGTGGGAGGGACATCAGTGGCTGGCTAGATCAAGCAAGCAAATCAGGATGCCAGCAATCTATCATCACAACTGCTGAAGCAATCACAGGATAACATGTATGACCACCTTTTGTCTCAAGAAAACTTCAATTTAGTGGGGATTTGCAATTGAAGATTTGAAAATATGCTAGCCTTGAAGAAATCAATTAGCGCTATCTGCGAGAGGAATTGGCCTTCAGGCATGAACTATCCAAGAGTGATACATGGCACACGGAAACGCCTAGAGCGTCGACCACCTGCACTGTAAGTTCTATTACTTGCTGCCACAAACCCAAAAGTACAAAGAAGCATATTGCTCAACAGATTTGCAAATAAGCGTACCCGTTTGTACATATGCAGGGGTTGAATAATATTCTCAATTGATATTTTACACACACAATTTTGGTTTTCCTTGAGATAACTTCTTGACCAATTTGTAGCCAATTGAAAAGAAAAGTAACTTCAAGACAACTATAAGTACAAGTCGCATCATGACTATTTAACTACACACCTAGCCTTGTCTGTTTGTTTCTAAAATCATTTCAAGCAGACAAACACTCATCAGCAGCCTATGTAATAGAGCACAAATTCAGGGGTGAGTACAGTGATGTGCCATGGGAGATGAAACTAAACTACCCAACAATCGAGTTTCTTCCCAACCATTTCCATGAACACGAAACGTGTGACCCACGAGCACACCAGCACTCTACAAAAAGTAGTTTATTTCACTACAACTTAATCAAGCAAGAAATAGAGTAGCCAGAGCGAACACAGACGACATGGCTCTGCTCCTTCCCGTTGCTGCATGCTACACCTCTGACCTACTGTTGTTCAAAGATCAGGGAACCCAAAATAAGCATGCCTTGTTCCAGATCAAAGCAAAAAAAAACAATATTGGAAGTGAGTTGGGGGAGAGGCAGAGTAGAGACGGGAGAGGGAGAGGCCAGGAGGGCATACCTGGGATGAGCGTCGCTGCTGCCAGTCGCCATGGAGTCGGGGACACATCGGTGGAGGTCGCCGGGGAGCAGCACGAGCCGCCACGCCACCTAGTCGTGGTCTCACGCGAGGTGCCGCTGCCGCCAGAAAGAAGACTCCAGGCCACACCCTCTCGTGCTCTTCCCATGGGCCAGCGATACAGAGGAGGGCGAGACGAGCTCATGCCTGTAGCTGGCGGCGGAGGACGTGGCCGGAATCAACCAGGATCTATAGAAAATCGACGGCGGCGGCTAGGGTTTGTAGAATGGATGCGGAAGCCGGGAGAGGACTGGGCGTGGAGAGAACAGGGAGAGTGAGTGGGTGGCGGCCGGCGGGCTGTCGCCGTGACCCTCCTGCCCCGTACCCGACGACCAAGGGAGAGCCGCCAGAGCCGTCCTCTCCACAGTCGCGAGGAAAAAAATGAAACATGAAAAGACAAAAATGCCCTTGGCTTGCAAGCAGAAATACGGCCCTAGCCACCGCACGCTTCAGCTCGACTTATTGACGAACGTCCACTTAGCCATAGTCTCTGACCTCTGGGCCCCGCGGAAAGCAGGCCCCCACCGTCAGCGGGGGTAGCTAGCGGCCGGGTATGTCACCAAGGGTAAACAGATGGCTCTGGGAATGGACACATGAGCAGTTCCAAGATACGGATCCAACGGTTCACATCAGTTGATCGGAAAAACCGATGGCTGGCAGCGCGCCACGTCATCGAAACGGACGGCCAGGATTCAGGTGGTCTGTCTGGAGGCCTTGGAGTGCAAGAATGTTATCTTTAGATTTCGTCTTCTCACTTTTGTAAGGTAAAAATAAAAATGTAAGCAAGAGTGACAAACCATGTTAAAAGAAGCATGTCATTAGATCACCCATATCAATAAGTTAAGGCTTATCAAACACTTCTTTTCCATTCTTCTTTCTAAAACTTTCAGTTCTTAAGTAATGAAATGATGCCAAAATTTAGTAAGTTTAATCAGACTATGTAGGCTTGCAAGGGCACTCGTGACTACCACCAAGTTTCTTTGGCTTTAATAACGATTTCTAGTAGTGATCAGATGAGTACCCCAACTTTTGCTTCCAACCCAGACCCATGAGAATGCCAATACTATTACCCACTGTACCTACAAATGTTTAATCAACTCATAGACGAAATTTAGGAGTTTCCTCCATTAAGATTGTTGTCTGCATGCGACTCTCTCAGTTCCAAATTAATTGTTTCTATCTAAAGTTTTAATGTCTTGCGGAAAACATAAAACGGTGATCGAGCTACGCGTAGTGCGTTATTTGCAAACAGCTCTACATATTTACCGCTACCAGCACGTCGGAAGCTTCGATAAGACACGATTGGGCAAAAACGCATTTCCATGGAGGAAACCAGAGAAGCACGATGACGATGTTGGGCATCGTCGACGAAGCCAGGTTAGTCACACAACCTTTGCAAACAGCTCTACATATTTACCGCTACCAGCACGTCGGAAGCTTCGATAAGACACGATTGGGCAAAAACGCATTTCCATGGAGGAAGCCGGAGAAGCACGATGATGATGTTGGGCATCGTCGACGAAGCCAGGGAAGTCACGCAACCACATATCCGGCCGTGTCCATGTGGTGCACGCACACTACGAGAGCAGGACACCATGCACAGGCTAGGACGATGTCCACCTGCCCGAGGGCTTGCTCCTCACCCATTAGAGGGTGCCTATGTCGTCGATGCCACACAAGGGCCTGGAGTAGGAGATCGCTTGTCGGCAAGGCCTTCTTCCTCCAGATCTCTTGGCCAATCCTGCATACGATGCAACTCGGTCAAGTGAACAACTTCTCCTTTATTAATTCGACTCGGGGCGTTGCTCAGGCTTCCTTGCTGACGACCAGTTCATTTATGGCCCTCCACCGGCAGCGAATGTCAAGATCGCTGGCGGACATCAAGATGAAGGTTGTGAAGGAGCCTCTAAAGCCCAAGAGCGAGCTCTTCTACGGCGAGGACATCCAAACAAGGAACCCCAGGATGATACCAATGACATAGCACGGAATTATTGTAGTATACAACCGCAGCACATAATAAGACTTGAGCATGCCACAGCATAGCACAGAATTATTGTAGTATACAAACGCAGCACATAAGACTTGAGCAAGCCACATGTTACTTATGTCATCTCAAACACGCGATGATATGGAGATTGTAGTTTACCAATCAAGGGTGTGACTGCATCTAACAGAGCCTGACTTTCATTCCCTTATCGTAACTGTATCTCACGGGGCCATATTTGGGATCAAAGCCCAACTCATCATCATCAGATGTATCCTCATCATCATCATCAGATTTATCCTCATCCTCATTGCACCAGCGAGGCATGGGCACAGGCCACCTGCAGTTCAATTCAATGAAATAATTTGTGCAAAACTTAACCCCAGCTTAATATGCATCAGAATACCAACCTGTTTGGCTTAGTTTTTTCATCTTCATCCATTTTCCAGAGATGTTCTCCAGGTTTACTGTCAAACATACAAATAAAAAAGATTATGCTTCAGCAAAGCTTCTAAAAATATTCAGAAAAGAACTTATGTGATATGCACTTGAATACCTTTTTGTCTCAAACAGAGCTAGAATTCTGTAAATGTCACTCAAACCCAGGAAAGGGGTTCCTATTCTCTTATCATAGAAGTTCATGCCAATAACATCCCCATCAAGACTAACAAGAGGGCCTCCAATCCCAGCCTAGCAAGTTGACATGAACAAGCTGTGATTTCTATTCCAGATAGGTATTAGTAGCCTACTCATTCCGATGCAACTGTACTTCCTTTTTTCAAAAATACAAGGGTATTTTGTCTTTCCAAATTCAAGCTTTGACCATTGATTACTCCAATAATATGTATGTTTTGTCAAAAAAAAAAACATTAGATTCATATTCCAAGATGCTTTCTCATGGCCATGTTAACTGCAATTTACAGTCAAAGGCTCAAAGCTCACTTTTGGACAGTCAAATTACACCTTGCAAAAAAAGAGAGGAGTATTTACTATCACCAGGAAATGAAAATTAAGGAACAAAAAACACTAGATTACCTTTGTGATTTTACACGTGGAAGTTGCGAGGAAATCGCAATCAAGTGTGCCTGTCCAGCAAACTAAATCCCCAGTAGTAGCCATTAAAGCTCCTGTTTTGAAGCAACGCCCTATAGCTGCTACTTCAAAAGTCCTGTTCCACCAAAGCAAAGTTTTTGATGGACGAAGAGTAGGGTAATCCTTGACACTGACTAGAGCAACGTTGTAATGTAGATTATAATGCTGTAACATCCCTTCTCTGCATTGGCTGTTAAGCAACACTTGAATCTGCAAATAATACAGTGATGAGACTTCCGCAGCACCTCAAAAGAACAGCAGTTACAGAACAAGGAGCACCAACCCTTAAGTTATCAGCAATCTTGTTCTCATCACCAGAACTTCTAACCAAGCTTGCTGATGTCAAAATTATCGTAGATTCATTCCATTCAATAAAAAAACCGGTGCATGCAAAAAATCTTTTTCCTCCTGCGTACCATGAATCCATGATTACGGCTATTAGCTAGTTGTAATCAACAGAGATGAAACAGTAAATGGCACATTACTGTAAAATCACCATTGAATGAAGCCAGTGCGACAACATTGCGATTTATGTTAGAAGCTTTTTTACTAAATTTTCTCCATACACCTTCACCATGTATGTCGCCAAAAGTCTCTTCAAAAGTATTAGCCAGAATCATTCCAGCTGGAGAAGTATACATTGTAGAGTAGTTGTTAGTGGTACAGGATTGCTGTAACAGGTCAGCAAATTTAGAAGCATTGACACACCTCCTGACATAGAGGATGGTAACTTCGGGTAACCCATGGCCTCTAGATCTAACTGCTTCTGGTTGAGAAAATTTTCATGTACTGGCAAACAAGGTCAAGTAATCAGCACTGAAATATGCTATAATACTATACACGGAAAGTAAATTCGCAAAAAATTCTGCGCATGATCAGAATGTAACATTAGTTATATTATGACAACAGCCTGAGCAATAACTATAGTTAGAAATTGGCATGGATGAACATACCCAAGAATGTAGTGTACATATGCTAACTGATAAGATCTAACCATGGTTTTTGAGTCGCTGTATAGTCGCTGTATAGTCGCCGTATAGTTGCTGAGTCGGCGCGGCATGGTTGGGTCGCGCAAGCGACTTGACTCACGGGGCGAGTCGCGCGACTTGCTGGCTCGCCGGCGATTATACAGCGACTATACAGCAGCAGCTGATAGTCGCCGGTCGCTTCTGCCTCGGGATTTCAGAGAGAAAGAAAAGTAAAGGCAAAGGAAGGGGAGAGGTCGGGAGGAGAGGCTCGAGCTGCCGCCGCTCCTGGCCGGCGGCGCTGCTCCTCGCCAGCGGTGTAGAGGAAGGAGAGGCGAGAGGCTCGACGGCTGAGTGTAGGAGTCTGGCGGCTGAGGCTGGGTGTGGGAGGATTCACGTATAGGGTTAGGTTTAGTGAATGGGTGAGGTTGGGAGAGCCTAGCTGGGCCGTGTTGGGTCTGGCCTGGCTGACGGGCCAACTGTATTCGCTTGTTCTCTTCTTTGCTTGTGCTTTGCTAGTCTGCATCTCTGCTTATTACTCATATTCTAAGCCATGGCGACTTGGGGCGACTATACGAGCTGAGTCGTCGACTCAAGTCAGCAAGTCACTAGTCGCAGCCTTGGCGACTTGACTTGACTCGGCGACTCAAAAATCATGGATCTAACAATATAAGAGTCTAAGTGAAAAGGCCAGACTAGTTGATACACAAATGTAAACACTAGACTTGCGCAGATTCTAAATAACTACCATTACAAACTGCAACAATTTGCATAATACCCCAGTGTTAAGCAGTCTCAAGGAGTGCCTATGTGCTTACCTTCTGAATAGCTGTTAGATTCCTCACCTATGGGTCTTGCTCCAAACCTGCCGAACATAAAAATGACTAGTTGAGTACTAACCAAAATGCAAAACGGATCAAACCAGTGCATTAATACGCAAAATGGTGCCAAAAACTATATGGGTAGAAATAGGCAAGGAACAATATAGAGAAATGAGGACCGCAGATCGTGTGAAAAATCTTGCATGAAAACATTATCATAATGCACATTCCAATAAGATGAACATACAGTTTTCAACATTGGCACAAGAAATATGACTAATCTATTACATGACAACTGTGAATCTGTGATACATGCCAAAAGTTGGCAAATATTTGGTTGAGGTGGCAAAGGAACAAGTTACTCCCTCCGATCCAAAAAAAAAGAATCGGAAAGGATTTTTGCAAAACAACCCTCGAGTTTTTTTCCTTCGTCAACCCGCACTCCCGAATCGTGTGCGGTCGTCACCCGCACGAAACCCTCACCCGGTCACCCCACTCGCACCTGCAAGCCGCTCGCTCTGCTCCTCGCCTCGCGTCGCCGCCAAGCTCCCCTCTCTGTGCCGCGCTGCCGTCTCCCCTCGCTGCGCCGCGCCACCTTCCCTCACCCCGCCAAGCTCCCCTCCACCTTCCATCGCCTCAGAGCGAGCCCTCCACCAAAAAGCTTGACTTTTATCCAAGCTGGCGACGAATCGTCGAATCCGGGTCCGGCGAGGCCTGATCTGCTGACTGCGAGGCTAGACGAGCCGGATCCGTTGGTCGCGAGGCCGGACACAGCGGATCCTTCTCCCACGACGACAAAGGCTGCGTCGATCGCCCACAAGCCATGGCCGCGCGTCGGGCCCGTTCGCCGGCGCGAGCATGTATCCGTGCGTCCAAGCGGGCCGCCCCGTCCATCTGGCCTGGCCCGTGTCCCCCGCGTGGTTACTGCACGCCGTTCAGGATGCGGGAAAGGCGCCGGCTCCAGGTCCTTCGGCAGATCGCTGAGTACATCGGCCAGATGAGGGTGGAGGAACCGTGGAGGAGTAAGCGCTGGCCGGAGTAGGCGCTGGCGTGGATCTGGACTTGAGCCCTCCTCCCGCCATGATGCGAGCTGGGCAGATCGGCCAGGACGAGTTGGAGAGAGCTGGAACCTGATTGAGGACACGAGCTGGGCGTTCGTGGTCGCGGAGGCGAGCTGAGTGGTGTTGTGTTTGTTTTGATTAATTTAGAAGGGGTTAATTGTAAAACGTGATTAGACTACCCCTTCCGACTCTTTTTTCGGATCGGAGGGAGTATTATTAATATTAAAAGTAAACATAGTGAACTGCAAAATGCAGATGCCAAATAGGCTAAGAAAAAGCAGCGAGAGGTTCAGATTGTTACATGCATATGTTGTCTGGCACGCAAAGGCTTACCTTATTAGCGCCTTTATGAGAAGAGCTAATGTGAACAAAAGAGCATACATCAATAGACGTACCTATAAACATTCGTAGTTTTTGACTGTGCAAGACCAGCCTTCTTTTGCTGGGATGTCAAGTAATGCTTCAGATGCTTGAGAATGGTGCCACATGGTACGAAAACAGCTCTTCTAGTCGTCAGAAAAAGGTTTATGCCAACAACCTTCCCATCAACAGAAGCAAGTGGCCCACCTTCCCAAGCCTAATAACACAAGAAATGTAACAGGCAACAAGGATCAAATTTGAACAAAATGAAGTTGTATAGAACAAGAGTTTAAATAAAAATCATTCTCCTCCATGCATAACAGAAATAGAATACAATGATCATATTATCATGCAAATATACCTCCGAGATTCTACAATCAAGATCTTCATCATCCTTCAATACAATTGGATCACCTTCAAATTCCACATTCTTGACTATTATTTCACCAGAGACAGCACGTCCTATAGCTACTAATATCTCACCATGGGGTGGAATTTGCAGTGCATATTGGAAAGATCCAACCTGAACATCAAGGAACCCATGGACACTGACAACAACAAAGTTGCGATCTAAATCAAAAGCAGACATCACCCCCATATACACTTCATTGCCTTCAGGGCGCACTTCAATCTACAGAACGGTAAGGCAAGAAATAAGCACACAATTATCAAGTGAGCAAATTAGTAGAGGATGAATGTCAGTTGCAACCTTCCAGTCATCACGGTCTTCATTTGAATTGAGAGCTCTAGCCAAACTCGCAGAAGTCAGAAACCTTGTAAGGTGGCACCCCTGGCGTTCGATAGCTATGCCAGAGCATGAAAAGAACATTATGTTTCCTACAGAAGATCGCAATTTAAATTGTTTATAACTGGTTGTGATCCAATATATTTTGTTGGAAAACTGAGAAGACAAAGCATATATAATCACCTTTGTACAAAGTAATAGAGGCGACAATTTTAGACAAATATGATATTGGCCTATCACTGAGCCCAGACAAAACAACTTGATCAGAGTCCTGAAGGAAGCGACCTAGTTTAAGGAAATAAAACATTAAGGCAACTGTGAATAATCAAATAAAGCTCTGAAAATGTGAGGGGAAACCTATCAGAAAAGAGGAAGATCTAGCATACCTGAGAGCATTGATTCATTCTTGGAAGCTCTTTTGCTCTTATGAAAGCTTCTAGTGAGATGATCACCGCGCCTCTTAGCTTTCCACATCCTTTTCAAGACTGGAGCACAACTTTCTTTCAGAAAGTAAAACAATAGACCAAAATGTGGGGTCATAAGCGGTGAAGCAGCGATATAAAACTATAACCGAGCAACCAATCAGGAACGCTAATAATGACATTATGTCAGGGTTGCTGGTCCTTGAATTGCCCAAACACCAACTGTGACAATTTTGGTAGGGATCCCCAAAGAGGGTGGCCAAATAGTATCATTTCTTAGCTCAATTATCAGCTATCAATTATAGCATGGAGTGCTGACATTAAAAGGCCTGTGCACTGTTACAACTGATGTTTAGCCTAGGTTGCGTCCAACTGTATTTGAAGTGCCACCTTGCTCCCCCAAAGCATGTCTGGTATCATCTTGGAGCGAAGGGTTTACCACAATCACAACTGAAGAAAGGAGCTCACTTTTACCCCATATTTTTTGGCGCAGGTAGTGGTTCACTTGGATTAAGGTAGTCAAACCTGGGCTTTACATTCCATTCGAAAATATCTAACATGTTCTCTTCTACTACTCTTAGCAAAGTCCAGCCATACAAAAACACCATAGAAGCCGTATATGCAGCCACACAAATGAAAAACATCCTCATTCTAAAGATTTCCTCGTGTCCGTCTAGAAGAGGCAATGCAAAGAGAAAGAGAGGTCTAGGGGGTAGGAGACGCTAGATTCTGTAAGCGTCTCCTGCCCCATCCTTCTCCCCTTTCTCCTAGAAAGGGGTGGCCAGGGGATCCTGCTAGGATTGCCCTGCCCTCTGCCTTCTAAGGCCTGTTTGTTTGGGTTTTTTTTGTTTGGGCTAGCTGTGATGCTATGCAGGGAAAACGGCTGTTCTGAGTTTCATTGGTTGGCGACTTGGCTTACTGTCTAGCTTTATGCTGAGGAATTGTCTGATATACCCCCAAAGTTTCAAGAACATGTATAATTGCTGATTAAGTGTACAAGCGTATCGCAGAAAACTGAGTACGATATGCATCCCAAATAGACTCAGACATTGCACAGAAATACCAAAATATATCACAAAAAACACTACACTATTAATTAAACGGAATCTGCAAAGCAGAACTTCAGTACCAGCAACAAGCATAGCAATAGCATAATTTTTTTCCATACAAGTATCTAAATCATATTTCACCATAAAAGCACCATCACATCAGTACCATCATCACAAGCATCAATCAATATAACAGCATCAACCAATATCACAGCATCAATAAAGATCATAGTACCAACATCAGTACCAGCAGCAATCAGCATGTACAGCAGCAAGAAACCAACTGGCGCTTAAGGAGGGAGATACGGGAGGCTCACCTTGCGGGAAGTCGGCTGGGGAGGGGCGGGCGGAGTCAAAGTCGGCCAAGGAGGGGCGTCTGCCGGCGGGAACGGGGCCGGCTCGGAGGAACTTATTTTTTTACGAAAGGCTGGGAGGATGTTGGCTCCGTCGACCTTGCGGGAGCGGGCGAGGACGGTGGGGTCCGTCCGGAGACTGAGGGAGGACGGCGGGGGACGGCCGGGGACAGAGGAGGCGGAGGGTCGCCGGCGGGAGTGGCGGCGGCGGCGGCCTACTGCAGGGTGGGCGAGGGCGAGGGCGAGTAGAACCCTAGCATCGCTCGTCGACCGTCTCTGGCTCGTGATGCGCGATGGGGGAACGGGGATATTTGGGCCAGGTGACAGAGAGGGCGTGCAAAAAAACTAAGGGGCGCGCTGGGCATCGGTCGCCCGTATTCTGGGTGTAAGGGTCCGTCTCGCACCACCTTTAGTGGGACGACGCAAAGTGATCGGGCCGTCCGCGGAGACGCAAACCTAGCCCAAATATGCGTTAGGTTTGCGTCTCTGCGGACGCTGCATGGACGCGCAAAGTGTCCGCTCGGTTCTCGCACGGGCCCGTCTGGCAGCGGCACAACTACTTCGTCTTCCGCGGCATTACTTCCGGGCGGCGCGCTCCAGCCTTTACAGGGTCGCGTTAATGGCGTGCCTCGGCTTCCGTGAGCATGCGTAGCTAGTAGGCGTTGCACTGGCAGGCCATTGAAGACGAGATGGCGTTGGAGCCTCTTGAAGGGACGCTGTCGGCGCCTATTTTCTCGACCAAACCATTGCCAAATCCCACAGTATCCACCACATCGACGCCATGGGGAAGAAATGCTGGCTGTTCCGCAAGACGAAGAACGACCAGGAGGCTAGCGGCTCGCGTTCCGGCATGAAGGCACGGGTCGGCTGGTACGTCCGCGTTGACCTCGCGCGGCAGCTATGGGAAGAAAACCGGCCGGTACCATGGCCGGACGCGAACTTGCCGGGATGGGGCCGGTACCTGAACTCGCGGCGCGTGCCGGTCCCCCCCCCGTGCCGCGCGAGGGCCGAGAGCGGCGGGACGAGGTGCGCCGCCGTCGAGCGATCTTGCCGCCGGATCTGCGGGAGGATCCGGCGTACGCGCTAAACTCCTACAACTGGATTTCATTCGGGACGTGGGAGTTCGACGCGCGGCGCCGCGCTGCCTACCTCGCCGACGTAGACTACTTCGAGCGCGAGATCGCCGCCGAAGAAGAAGAAGAGAACGACCAGGAGGACGCGGACGAGGACGAGGACGTGACCATGGCACAGTACGACCACGACGACGGCGGGCCGGCGTGGGATCCGGAGACCCAGCCACCGGACATTTCCGAGGAGGAGGCCATTGCCATGGCACTGGCCAAAAGCGAGCAGGACGAGCTCAACGAGCTCGTTTTGTGGGACGGGCTCGCAATCCAGCTCCGCGAGTCAGCGCTCGCGCAGGGGAGGCCGGCGACTCCTCCGGCCACGCCGACGTGTTCCAACGTCTGCGCTCCGCCTACTGCTCCAGTGTGGGATCTCTGGCCACAGCCTCCTGCCCGTGCGGCGGTACCTCCTCCACCGCCGACGTACGAGCTTCCATGGCCGACGCCGCAGCTGATTGACCTCGTCAACGACGACGACCAGTAGACAACACGCCTTTCTGGATTTTTTATGTTTTTTTTCATGTAAATTATGGCTTCATGAATGAAAAAAATTATGCGTCGTGCCGCTGGAGCCACCCCCGACGCAAACGGACGCCCGGACGATTTCGACCATTTGGCCCGACGCAAACGGACACGACTGATACGTCTCAAACGTATCTATAATTTCTTATGTTAATGCTAGTTTTATGACAATACTCACATGTTTTATATACATTTTATATCGTTTTTATGCATTTTCCGGAACTAACCTATTAACAAGATGCCGAAGTGTCGGCTCTCGTTTTCTCGTCGTTTTTGGTTTCAGAAATTCTACACATGAAATATTCTCGGAATTGGACCCCACGAAGACGGAAGTCAATATTTTGCCGAGACGGACCCGGAGAGCCAGAGAAGGGCCAGAGGGGGGCCAAGGGGGCCCACACCATACATGGGCGCGGGCCCCCCCCCCTGGCCGCGCCACCAGGTGGGGAGGCCACCCCCTTGCTCCTCCGACTCCGCCCTTTCGCCTATATATTATGTCCGTCGCGAAAACCCTACCACAACCGACGATATTCCACGAAGAGTTCCGTAGCCGCCGCCATCGCGAAGACAAGTTTCGGAGGACAGAAGTCTCTGTTCCGGCACGCCGCCGGGACGGGGAATTTCCCCCGGAGTCATCTCCATCGACACCACCGCCATCTTCATCGCCATTGCTGTCTCCCATGATGAGGAGGGAGTAGTTCTCCCCCGAGGCTGAGAGCTTTACCGGTAGCTATTTGGTTTATTTCTCTCTCCCATGGTGTGATCTTTATGTGATCATGAGCTTTGTATCACTATTAATCTATGTGCTACTCTAGTGATGTTATTAAAGTAGTCTATTCCTCCTCCATGATGTAAAGTTGACAGTGTGTGCATCATGTAGTACTTGGCGTAGGTTATGATTGTAATCTCTTGTAGATTATGAAGTTAACTATTACTATGATAGTATTGATGTGATCTATTCCCCAATTCATAGCTATTGGTGACGGTGTGTATGCTATGTTAGTACTCGGTCTAAATTGCAACGGTCTATTATGCGCTCTAGAGGTTACTTTAATATGAACTCCGGACGTTGTGGGGCTTGTTTACTCCGGCTTGAGGTGTGCTTTTTAGCCCTACACAATGAATGGTGTTTGTTATCCAACAAGAGAGTGTTTGAGAGTAGCATTTATTTATTCAATTATGTGATCATTGTTGAGAGTGTCCACTAGTGAAAGTATGATCCCTAGGCCTTATTTCTAAGCATTGAAACACCGTTTCCAACAAGTTCTGCTACATGTTTGCTTGCTTCCATCTTTATTTCAGATTGCAATTACTACTTATACTCATCCACATTACTTGTATTTCACTATCTCTTCGCCGAACTAGTGCACTTATACATCTGACAAGTGTATTAGGTGTGTTGGGGACACAAGAGACTTCTTGTATCTTAATTGCAGCGTTGCTTGAGAGGGATATCTTTGACCTCTACCTCCCTGAGTTCGATAAACCTTGGGTGATTCACTTAAGGGAAACTTGCTGCTGTTCTACAAACCTCTGCTCTTGGAGGCCCAACACTGTCTACAGGAATAGAAGCGTGCGTAGACATCAAGATATTTTCTGGCGCCGTTGCCGGGGAGGTAAGGTAAAAGGTATTCACATCCTCCAACTACTAAGCTATTTCCTAGCACTGTTGCCGGTGTGTGAGTGCTCGAAGCTATTTCCTTTAGATTCTGCAATTATATCTTTTTGTTTCTTGTTTTTATTTCACTAGTTAGGCTTAATGGAAAACAACAAAAATATTAGAGATCTTTATAGTATTTATCTTGAGTTAGGACATGAGGTGTTTGAAGAGAAAATTAAAAAACCTATGAAACTTTATATGCATGCTAATGGCAATGTTATTAGTATGAATGCTTTGAACACCATTGTTGCTAATGCTATGGAAAATTCTAAGCTTGGGGAAGCTGGTTTTGATGAGCATGATATTTTTAGTCCCCCAAGTTTTGAGGAGAAAATCTTCTTTGATGATACTTTGCCTCCCATTTATGATGATTATAATAATAGTGGTATTTTGGTGCCACCTACTATGGAGGATAAAGTTTATTATGATTATACCATGCCTGCAATTTATGATGATTACAATGATGGTTGTGATAGTTTTACTCCCACTATTACTAATAAAATTGATTATGCTTATGTGGAGAGTAATGATACTTTTATGCATGTGAATAAAAATGCTTTATGTGATAGTTATATTGTTGAGTTTGTTCATGATGCTATTGGAAATTATTATGAGAGAGGAAAATATGGTTGTAGAAATTTTCATGGTACTAAAACACCTCTCTATATGCTAAAAATTTTGAAGTTACTCGTGTTTTATCTTCTTATGCTTGTCACTTTGTTCTTCATGAATTTATTTGTGTACAAGATTCCTTTTCATAGGAAGTGGGTTAGACTTAAAAGTGTTTCTTGTTTGCTTTTGATGCTCTCTTTTGCTTCAACTCTTATTTCTTGCGAGAGCATCATTAAAATTATTGAGCCCATCTTAATGGCTATAAAGAAAACACTTCTTGGGAGATAACCCATGTTTTTATTTTGCTACTATTTTGTTGTGTCTTGGAAGTTGTTACTGCTGTAGCAACCTCTCCTTATCTTTATTTTATTGCATTATTGTGCCAAGTAAAGTCTTTGATAGAAGGTTGATACTAGATTTGGATTTCTGCGCAGAAACAGATTTTTAGCAGTCACGAATTTGAGTTGATCTCTCTGTAGGAGAGTCTAAAAAATCTGCAAAAAATCATGAGTAATCCTCAGATATGTATGCAACTTTCATTAAATTTGAGCTTTTTCATATGAGCAAGTTAAGTACCTCGAAAAAATTCGTTTTTATGGACTGTTCTGTTTTGACAGATTCTGCCTTTATTTCGCATTGCCTCTTTTACTGTGTTTGAGTGGATTTCTTTGCTCCATTAAATTTCAGTAACCTTGGGTAATGTCCAGAAGTGTTGGGAATGATTGTGTCCTTGCTGAACATGTGAATTTTTGATTATGCACTAACCCTCTAATGAGACTACTTCGAGTTTGGTGTGGCAGAAGTTTTCAAGGGTCAAGAGAGGAAAATGATATAATGTGATCAAGAAGAGTGAAAAGTCTAAGCTTGGGGATGCCCCCGTAGTTTATCCCTGCATATTTCAAGAAGACTCAAGCATCTAAGCTTGGGGATGCCCAAGGCATCCCCTTCTTCATCAACAACTTATCAGGTCACCTCTAGTGAAACTATATTTGTATTATGCCACATCTTATGTGCTTTACTTGGAGCGTTTGTGTGCTTTTATTTTCGTTTTGTTATTTCATTCTCTGAATAAATTGGATCCTAGCCATCCTTGTGTGGGAGAGAGACACGCTCCGCTTTTTCATTTGAATACTCCTATTCTTCACTTATATTTGTTGAGTATTCAGTTTTCGCACTTTGTTGCTTCTAGATCTTGGTTTTCATGTATCTCTTGTTCAGAGCTATTAGTTATTTTATAGAAAATACTCTCTTACTTCACTTATACTTGTTTTGAGAGTTTCTTGCTATTTGGTTGGAAACAGAAAATGCTTCATGTGGTAATTGGTTTGTTGTCTTGAATAATTTGATGCTTGGCAATTGTTTTGAGCTCTCAAAGTAGATCATGTTTAAGCTCTTGCATCATGTAGTTTAAACCTATTAGTGCAGAACTACCGTAGAGCTCGTTGAAATTTGGTTTGCATGATTGGTCTCTCTAAGGTCTAGATATTTTCTGGTAAAAGTGTTTGAGCAACAAGGAAGACAGTGTAGAGTCTTATAATGCTTGCAATATATTCTTATGTAAGTTTTGCTGTACCGGTTCTATAGGGATTCGTAGCATAGAAAACAAAAAAAATCTTACCGCGAGAACGCAATCCAAGCCAAGATGCAATCTAGAAGACGGAAGCAACGAGGGGATGAACGAGACTAACCCTTGAAGATTTCCAAAGCCTACGAGATTAGATCTCGTTGTTGCAGAAGATGATCACTTGCCGCTTTCAAAAGCGCGTAGAAGATCTTGACGGTGCCACAATCGGGCAGCACCTCCGTACTCGGTCACACGTTCGGTGTTGACGAAGACGACGTCCTTCTCCCCGTTCCAGCTGGCAGCGGAAGTAGTAGATCCTCCTTGAATCCCGGCAGCACGACGGCATGGTGGCGGTGTCGATGGAGATCTCCGGCAGAGCTTCACTAAGCGTTTGCGGGAGAGGTGGAGGAGGTGGGGCAGCTAGGGTTTGGGGAGAGGAGGTGGCTGGCCACTAAGGGGTGCGGCCAAGCTATGGCTTGAGGTGGCCGGCCCCCTCCCCTTGTCCCTCATTATATAGGTGGAACACCCAAGAGTTGGTCTACAAGTCTTCGAATAAGACCCCAAACCAAAACCTTCCATATGACATGAAACCTACCCAAGGTGGGATTCCCACTTGAGGTGGGATTCCCACCTTTCCTTGGGAGGGGGTGGCCGACCACCTCAGGTGGAGTCCACCTGGGACTCCACCCCCTAGGGCTGGCCGGCCAAGCTTGCTGGAGTCCCTTCGGGACTCCGCCTTCCATAGTAATTTCTTCCGGACTTTTCTAGAACCTTCTAGAACCTTCCATAAATGCACCGGATCATTTTCAAACTTATAAAATGACTTCCTATATATGAATCTTATTCTCCGGACCATCCGGAACTCCTCGTGATGTCCTGGATCCCATCCGAGACTCCGAACAAAACTTCGAACTCCATTCCATATTCAATATCTACTAATACGACATCAAACCTTAAGTGTGTCACCCTACGGTTCGCGAACTATGTTGACATGGTTGAGACCTCTCTCCGACCAATAACCAATAGCGGGATCTGGAGATCCATAATGGCTCCCACATATTCAACGATGACTTAGTGATCGAATGAACCATTCACATACGATACCGATTCCCTTTGTCACGCGATATTTTACTTGTCCGAGGTTTGATCATCGGTATCTCTATACCTTGTTCAACCTCGTCTCCTGACAAGTACTCTTTACTCATACCGTGGTAAGTGGTCTCTTATGAACCATTCATATGCTTGCAAGCTATTAGACGACATTCCACCGAGAGGGCCCAGAGTATATCTATCTGTCATCGGGATGGACAAATCCCACTGTTGATCCATATGCCTCAACTCATACTTTCCGGATACTTAATCCCACCTTTATAACCACCCATTTACGCAGTGGCGTTTGATGTAATCAAAGTACCTTTCCGTTATAAGTGATTTACATGATCTCATGGTCGAAAGGACTAGGTAACTTATGTATCGAAATCTTATATCAAATAACTTAATGACGTGATCTTATGCTACGCTTAATTGGGTGTGTCCATTACATCATTCATATAATGACATAACCTTGTTATTAATAACATCCAATGTTCATGATCATGAAACTATGATCATCTATTAATCAACAAGCTAGTTAAGAGGCTTACTAGGGACTCATTGTTGTTTACATAACACACATGTATCAATGTTTCAGTTAATAAAATTATAGCATGGTATAAACATTTATCATAAACACAAAGATATATAATAACCACTTTTATTATTGCCTCTTGGGCATATCTCCAACAGTCTCCCACTTGCACTAGAGTCAATAATCTAGATTACATTGTAAGGTACCTAACACCCATGGCATTCTGGTGTTGGTCATGCTTTGCCCTAGGAGAGCTTTAGTCAACGGATCTGCTACATTCAGATCGGTGTGTACTTTGCAAATCTTTACTTCTCCATCTTCGATGTACTCGCGAATCGAATGATAACGCAGCTTGATATGCTTCAGCCTCTTGTGTGACCTTGGTTCTTGTGCATTGGCGATGGCACCCATGTTGTCACAGTAGATGACTAGTGGGTCCAATGCACTAGGAACCACACCGAGCTCTACAATGAACCTCTTCATCCATACCGCTTCTGATGAAGCCTGCGAAGCCGCTATGTACTCCGATTTTGTTGAAGACTTCGCCACCGTGCACCGCTTCGAGCTTGCCCAGCTTCTATCGCAGCACCATTCAATATAAACACGTACCCGGACCGAGACTTAGAGTCATCGGGATCGGTGTTCCAACTTGCATCGGTGTAACTGGTTACAACGAGCTCTTGGTCACCTCCATAACAAAGAAACATATCCTTTGTTCTTTTTAAGTACTTCAGGATATTCTTGACCGCTGTCCAGTGTTCCATTCCTGGATCACTTTGATATCTGCTAGTCAAACTAATAGCATGTGCTATATCCGGTCTAGTACATAGCATGACATACATGATAGAGCCTACTGCCGAGGCATAGGGGATCTGATTCATCCTTTCTCTTTCTTGTGCCGTAGCTGGACCTTGAGTCTTACTCAAGACCTTACCTGGTAACATAGGTAAGAATCCTTTCTTACTTTCGTCCATTCTAAACTTCTTTAGAATCTTGTCCAGGTATGTACTCTGTGAAAGCCCTATTAGGCGTCTTGATCTATCTCTATAAATCTTGATGCCTAATATGTACGATGCTTCACCAAGGTCTTTCATTGAAAAACTATTATTCAAATAACCTTTTACACTGCTTAATAGTTCTATATCATTCCCAATCAATAATATGTCATCTACATATAATATCAGGAATTCTACAGAGCTCCCACTCACTTTCTTTTAATACGAGCCTCTCCATGACACTTGTATAAACCCGAAGTCTTTGATCACCTTATCAAAGCGTCGGTTCCAACTTCGGATGCTTGCTTCGGTCAATAAATTGAACGCTGAAGTTTGCACACCTTGTCGGCATTTTTAGGATCGACAAAACCTTTGGGTTGTACCATATACAACTCTTCCTCAATGTCTCCATTAAGGAACGTCGTTTTGACATCCATCCGCCAAATCTCATAATCGAAAAATGCAGCTATTGCTAACAAAATCCTCACAGATTTTAGCTTCGCTACGAGTGAGAAAGTCTCATCGTAGTCAACACCTTGAATTTGTCGGAAACCCTTTGCGACAAGTCGAGCTTTATAGACAGTAATATTACCATCAAGCATCTGTTTTTCTTTTGAAGATCCATTTATTCTCGACGGCTTTGCGGCTATCGGGTAAGTCTACCAAAGTCCACACTTTGTTATCATACATGGATCCCATTTCGGATTTCATGGCTTCTTGCCATTTGTTGGAATCTGGGCTCATCATCGCTTCTTCATACGTCGCCGGGTCTTCATCATTGTTGTCCACAATCATGACATTTAGACAAGGATCATACCAATCAGGAGTGGCACGTTCCCTTGTCGATCTGCGAGGTTCAGTAGCTATCTCATTTGAAGTTTCATGATCATTATCATTAGCTTCCTCTGTTACCGATGCAGGCAGCACAGGAACAACTTCCGGTACTGCGCTACTATGATTAACGAGAGAAGATTCAGTAATCTCGTCGAGTTCTACTTTTCTTCCAGTCACTTCTTTAGTGAGAAATTCTTTCTCAAGAAAGGTTCCGTTCTTAGAACCACAGATTTTGCCTTCGGATCTGTGATAGAAAGTGTACCCTATAGTTTCCTTAGGGTATCCTATGAAGACACATTTGTCCGCTTTGGGTTCTAGCTTGTCCGGTTGTAACTTTTTTACATAGGCTTCGCAACCCCAAACTTTAAGGAACGACTGACTTAGGTTTCTTATTAAACCATAATTCATACGGTGTCGTTTCAACGGATTTAGATGGTGCCCTATTTAAAGTGAATGCAGCTGTCTCTAATGCATAACTCCAAAATGATAACGACAAATCAGTAAGAGACATCATAGAACGAACCATATCTAAGAGAGTTTGATTACGACGTTCGGACACACTGTTTCGATGTGGTGTTCCCGGTGGTGTCAATTGTGAAAGTATTCCGCATTTCTTTAAATGCATGCTAAACTCATAACTCAGATGTTCATCTCCGCGATCAGATCGTAGAAATTTAATCTTCTTGTTACGTTGATTTTCTACTTCACTTTGGAATTGCTTAAACTTTTCGAAAGTTTCAGATTTATGTTTCATGAAATAGATATACCCATATCTACTTAGATCACCTGTGAAGGTTAGAACATAACGATAACCACCGCGCGAGGCTACACTCATTGGTCCGCACACATCGGTATGTATGATTTCCAATAAGTCTGTAGCTCGCTCCATAATACCAGAGAATGGAGTCTTAGTCATTTTTCCCATTAGACATGCTTCGCATCTATCAAGTGACTCAAAGTCAAGTGATTCAAGTAATCCATCGGTATGGAGTTTTGATGACCCACAAGTATAGGGGGTGTATCGTAGTATCTTCAATAAGTAAGAATGTCGATCCCAACGAGGAGCAGAAGGTGTTGACAAGCAGTTTCGATGAAGGATTCACTGTAAATGCTCACAGACAAGTATTCAGGGGGTTTTGATGTAATAGATGAATAAAGTACGAGTAAGTAAAGTGCGAGAGTAATAATTGCAGCGAGTGGCCCAATCCTTTTAGCACAAAGGACAAGCCAGTTTGTTTACTTATAATGACCAAACGTTCTCGAGGACACACGGGATTTTAGTCTAGTGCTTTCGCTACATACGGCTAATTAATCTTCATTGTTTTGATAAGTGTTGTGTGGGTGAACCTATGCTAATGTACCGCCCTTCCTAGGACTAATACAAACTTGTGATTATACCCCTTGCAAGCATCCGCAACTATAAGAAAGTAATTAAGATAAATCTAACCACAGCCTTAAACTCTGAGATCCTGCTATCCCTCCTGCATCGATATACCAACGGGGGCTCAGGTTTCTGTCACTCCGGCAACCCCGCAATTGGCAAACGAGTACAAGATGCATTCCCCTAGGCCCATAAAGGTGAAGTGTCGTGTAGTCGACGTTCACACGACACCACTAGAAGAATAACACCACAACTTAAATATCATAACATTGAATATTACTCAACCATACTTCACTACTAACATTTAGACTTCACCCATGTCCTCAAGAACTAAACGAACTACTCACGAGACATCATATGGAACATGATCAGAGGTGATATGATGATGAATAACAATCTGAACATAAACCTTGGTTCAACGGTTTCACTCAATAGCATCAATAACAAGTAGAAATCAACACCGGGAGAGTTTTCCCTATCAAACAATCAAGATCAAACCCAAATTGTTACAGCGGTGACGGCGTGCAGCGGTGGAGACGGCGGTGATGATGATGAAGATGATGATGATGGTGATGGAGATGATGTCCAGCTCGATGACGGTGACGATGGCGTCGATTTCCCCCTCCGGGAGGGAATTTCCCCGGCGGATCTCAGCCTGTCGGAGAGCTCTTTTCTCTTTGGTGTTCTCCGCCCCGCAGAGGCGGCTGTGGCTCTTCGCGATGTACCCCTGGAGCTTAGGTTTTCGGGACGAAGGCGTACGCGAAGAAAAGGAGGCGAGAGGGGCTGTGGGCCCCCTCCTCACGAGGCGGCGCGGCCGGGCCTTGGGCCGCGCCGGCCTATGGGGTGGGCCCACCTCGGGTCCCCTCGGCTCCCCCTTTTGGCTCCCTTCGTCTTCTGGAAAAATAGGATTTTTCATATAATTTCTGTCAACTGTTGATCTTCCGAAATATTGCATTCTGACGGCGCTTTTTCCAGCAGAATCCTGACTCCGGTGCACGAACCTCCAATAATCATGAAACATGCAAAATAGATGAAATAACATAAGTATTATCTCCAAATATGAAATATATCAATGAATAACAGCAAATTATGATATAAAATAGTGATGCAAATTGGACGTATCAACTCCCCCAAGCTTAGACTTCGCTTGTCCCCAAGCGAAACCGAACTCGGTAAACAGGACCACATGTTTATGGAGTGAAGAGTCGATAAATCAAATACGGACAAGAAGCATCATATTCATTCACACAAGACATTCTAGTGAACAACTTCCTCATATAACTCAACTTGAAACAAGTATAAGGTAACCACAAATAAAGGTGCATAAGAAATCATAGTTGGTGATGGCAAACTTCGTTCTTGGTCAGAGAACAATTAACAGGTTATTCTTATCTATCGAGCAGCGCTCTCATGTTAAAGTTTATATGGCTCATCTTGCATACTCAATCATAATGATCATTGATAACTTTCAAAGCTATATTCATTCGAGATAAAACTTGTACTAAACAAGGAAGAGTAAAAGACATGATGAAGCAAATCACAATATAATGGTTTGATCACAACAACTCAAATGCTTGCTTGAGATGGAGGGAAATAGGTTTACTGAATCAACATAAAGTAAAAGACAGGCCCTTCGCAGAGGGAAGCAGGGATTAAATCATGTGCTAGAGCTTTTTCAGTCTTGAAATCATATAAAGAGAATAAAAGTAAAGTTTTGAGAGGTGTTTGTTGTTGTCAATGAATGGTAGCGGGTACTCTAACCCCCTTGCCAAACAGACCTCCAAAGAGCGGCTCCCATGAAGGACGTTATCTCTACCAGCAAGGTAGATCATCCCTCTTCTCTTTTGTTTACACATGTACTTTAGTTTATTTAAGGATGACACTCCCCCCAACCTTTGCTTACACAAGCCATGGCTAACCGAATCCTCGGGTGCCTTCCAACAATCTCATACCATGGAGGAGTGTCTATTGCAAATTTTAGTTGCTTACTGATGAATCAGAGCAAAACATCTGAAGAGAATTATTAATGAAAGTTGATTAATTGGGGCTGGGAACCCCGTTGCCAGCTCTTTTTGCAAAATTATAGGATAAGTGGATGAAGCCACTAGTCCATTAGTGGAAGCTGCCTAACAAGACTGAAAGATAAAACACCACATACTTCCTCATGAGCTATAAAACATTGACACAAAAAGAAGTAATAAATTTTGAATTGTTTAAAGGTAGCACATGAAGTATTTACTTTGAATGGCAGGGAAATACCATGTAGTAGGTAGATATGGTGGACACAAATGGCATAGGTTTGGGGTTGAGGTTTGGATGCACGAGAAGCATTCCCTCTCAGTACAGGTCTTTGGCTAGCAAGGTTAATTAGCAAGCACAAAAGTTGAGGGAAACAAACGAATATACATGTGATAGAAACAATCATGCATCTTTGTTGTAAGCACGAACAATTTTAACTTCAGAATAATAAACTATGAGCTAACAAGAAAGGAAGACAATGAAACAACTATATATATTTCTCTTTTCTACTTAAACCTCAAGGTGTTGTTGCTATTGACCAATGCTAAGTTTGCCAAAACCAAATAGATTTACTCAATGCTCCCAAAGTGGTACCAATACTAAAATCAAGATCAATCATATAATAGAGATTGCAAACTAAAATAAGGTGTGCAATATGTAAATGATAAGACTTCTCATTAATATTTCATAACGATAACTCACACCAAGGGATACATAGACAACCAACTAAAGGAGAGATACTTCCACACCGCAACCCATCTTATATGATAACTTCCCTACTCATGATATGACACTACTTGATAGTAAAAAGTAAAAGGTAGTGATGATGTGATACCGCGGCACTCCCCAAGCTTGGAACAAACCAAGGGGATGCCAATACCGATGATGAATTACTCCTTTGGCGATGGTGGTGATGAATTCCCGACAAGCTTCTCCACAAGCTCCTGAAGCTCATCAATCTTGTACATGAGGTTGCGGATCATCTCCGAATTGTGCTCGACGCGATTAAGAAGTATGTCCGACGGCGAGTCCCAACTCTTGGAGTTATTTCCCCACCCTTCAGCTTCAGGCTTCGTCCTTCCTGCAGGTGTTAGAACGATCTATATCCCAATTGCTAGGCAATGCTGCCTTGGGAGTCCTTTCAATTTGATTATTGTAGATTAGATTGCGGAAGGGATGGTAAGTGCCTGAAGAAGATGTCTTTGGAGCTAGGTAATGACGTGGAACCCTTCCTCCGGTGCGAATTCTTGCGCTCTTGTTTGCACTAAAAGGGTTATCCACCACTTTGATGCTTGCGACGGTAGCACGCGGGTATGCGCGCGAGTCTTCCTCCACTTCTTCATCTTCTTCCTTGACGCTCTCGTCCACCTCTTTCCACTCGGGATCTTGAATATCTTCATCCGAAAGCCCCTTGCCCTTATTGTTGGAGGCCATGGTGCTCCTAGATTGAAAATAAATCCTGGCAGAAACAGCTTAAAACAAAATACGTCAAGAAAACAATATACGGACCTCCAGGGGTCCGGGGGATTATATAGCAGGAATTTTTATGTCATAAGGAAAGTACCAGGTCGAACCGGAGTCGGAAAGGGGCGACGAGGCGGCCAGCTCATAGGGCGGCGCGGGCCAAGGCCTGGCCGCGCCGGCCTATGGGGGCACTGACAAGGGATTAACTTATCAATGCCTATGGATTGTAGGCTAGGGTTTAGTTAGAAGTAGAGGGCAAGTAGATCTCGAAGGTTTCAGCCGAAAAGTACTCGACGAATATGAAAACTAGGGTTTGCAGACAATGATTCGATGATCTCCTCGTCCCCCGACTCCCCCTTTATATAAGAGGTGGAGCCGAGGGTTTCGTTTCGTACAAGTTACAGAGTCCGGGACGGTCTCTAACTCATCCCGCCAGATTACAAATAACACTTCCTATTACAACTCTATCTTTTCCTTTA
>NC_061514.1:141973299-142178891 GCF_022539505.1 Lolium rigidum
AAAAATAGGATTTTTCATATAATTTCCGTCAACTCGTTGATCTTCCGAAATATTGCATTCGATGGCGGTTTTTCCAGCGAGAATCCCGACTCCGGTGCGCGATCCTCCAATAATCATGAAACATGCAAAATAGATGAAATAACATAAGTATTATCTCCAAATATGAAATATATCAATGAATAACAGCAAATTATGATATAAAATAGTGATGCAAATTGGACGTATCAAGTTTCTTCATGCGTTTCACTCCAATATGACCAAGACGATAGTGCCACATATAAGTAGAATTATCATTCAATTTAATTCCTTTAGCATCAACGTTATGAACATGTGTATCACTACTATCGAGATCTAATAGAAATAAACCATTCTTCTCAGGTGCTCGACCATAAAAGATATTATTCATAAAAATAGAACAACCATTATTCTCAGACTTGAATGAATAACCATCTTGCATTAAACAAGATCCAGATATAATGTTCATGCTCAACGCGGGTACAAAATAACAATTATTGAGGTTTAAAACTAATCCCGAAGGTAGATGTAGAGGGAGTGTGCCGACTGCGATCACATTGACCTTGGATCCATTTCCAACGCGCATCGTCACTTCATCCTTCAATAGTCTTCGTTTATTCTTTAGTTCCTGTTTCGAGTTACAAATATGAGCAACCGAACCAGTATCAAATACTCAGGTACTAGTACGAGAACCGATAAGATAAACATCTATAACATGTATATCGGATATACCTTCTTTCTTCTTCTTGACAAGGCCGCTCTTCAGATCAGCCAAATACTTGGAGCAATTACGCTTCCAGTGTCCCTTCTCCTTGCAGTAATAGCACTCAACATCAGGCTTAGGGCCATTCTTAGGTTTCACAGGAGGCGTGGCAGCTTTCTTGCCACCCTTCTTGAATTTTCCTTTAGACTTGCCATGTTTCTTGAAACTGGTGGTCTTGTTGACCATCAACACTTGGTGCTCTTTCTTAATCTCAATCTCAACAGATTTCAGCATGGCGAAGAGTTCAGGTAACTCTTTGTTCATGTTCTTCATATTGTAGTTCATCACAAAGTTCTTATAACTAGGTGGCAGTGATTGAAGGACACGATTAATCCCCAGTCTGTTAGGAATCACTATTCCCAAGTCACTGAGTTTCTTCGCATGCCCGGTCATGGCGAGCATGTGCTCACTAACGGAGCTGCTGAAGAAGTATTTCGATGCTTCATAGCATTCCACGGCCGCATGAGTTTCAAAGATAGCTTTCAGCTCATTGACCAACTCATGAGGATCGTGGTGCTCAAAACGTTTTTGAAGATCGGCTTCCAGACTCGCATAGGATGGCACACTCGAACTTGAGAGTACCGAGTTTTCCGAGTTGCGTAAACATTCTTTACTTCATCGGTTTCAGTTTCTGCAGGAGGGTCACCTAGCGGTGCATCAAGCACATATTGCAGGTTTCCACCAGCGAGGAAAATCCTCACATGATGGAACCAGTCGGTGAAGTTGCTACCGTTGCTCTTAAGCTTTTCTTTCTCTAGGAACTGGTTAAAATTGATTGGGGACGCCATAATCTACAACATATATTTTCAATAGTTTAGACTAAGTTTATGACAAATTGAGTTCAAATTTTAATTCAACAAAATTAAAAACTAGGTGAACTCCCACTCAAAACAATATCCCTCGAATTGTCTTAGTGATCACACGAACCAAATCCACCACACCAAGTCCGATCATCACGAGACAAGATGTAACTTCAATGGCGAACACTCAAAGTGTTCATCATATCAATCATATGATTCATGCTCTACCTTTCGGTATCACGTGTTCCGAGACCATGTCTATACATGTTAGGCTCGTCAAGGAAACCTTAGTATCCGCGTGTGCAAAACTGGCTTGCACCCGTTGTATACACTTGTTGAATCTATCATACCCGATCATCACGAGATGTTTCGAAACGACAAGTATTGGTAACGGTGCTACTAAGGATGAACACTTTATTATCTTCATATTTTAGTGAGAGGGATCATCTTATAATGCTACCATCGCGATCTAAGCAAAATAAGATGCATAAAAAAGGATTAACATCACATGCAGTTCATATGTGATATGATATGGCCCCTTTGTCTTTGCGCCTTTGATCTTCATCTCCAAAGCACGGACATGATCTCCATCATCGTCGGCGTAGCGACAAGGTCAATGGCGCCGTCTTCATGATTGTTCTCCCATGTAGCAACTATTACAACTTCTTTGAAATACTACTCAACATGAAATTTAAAGACAACCATAAGGCTCCTGCCGGTTGCCACAATACAATAATGATCATCTCATACATATTCATCATCACATTATGGCCATATCACATCACCAAACTCTGCAAAAACAAGTTAGACGTCTCTAATTTGGTTTGCATATTTTACGTGGTTTAGGGTTTTCGAGTGAGATCTAATCTACCTACGAACATGAAGCACAACGGTGATACTAGTGTTGTCAATATAAGAGTAAATTGAATCTTCACTATAGTAGGAGAGACAGACACCCGCAAAGTCACTTTTATGCAATACAAGTTGCATGTCGAGCGTGGAGCAAATCTCATGAACGCGGTCATGTAAAGTTAGCCCGAGCCGCTTCATCCCACTATGCCACAAAGATGCAAAGTACTCAACCTAAAGACAACATAAGCATCAACGCCCACAAAACAATTCTGTTCTACTCGTGCAACCATCTATGCATAGACACGGCTCTGATACCACTGTAGGGATTCGTAGCATAGAAAATAAAAAATTTCCTACCGCGAGAACGCAATCCAAGCCAAGATGCAATCTAGAAGACGGAAGCAACGAGGGGATGAACGAGACTAACCCTTGAAGATTTCCAAAGCCTACGAGATTAGATCTCGTTGTTGCATAAGATGATCACTTGCCGCTTTCAAAAGCGCGTAGAAGATCTTGACGGTGCCACAATCGGGCAGCACCTCCGTACTCGGTCACACGTTCGGTGTTGATGAAGACGACGTCCTTCTCCCCGTTCCAGCGGCAGCGGAAGTAGTAGATCCTCCTTGAATCCCGGTAGCACGACGGCGTGGTGGCGGTGTCTATGGAGATCTCCGGCGGAGCTTCGCTAAGCGTTTGCGGGAGAGGTGGAGGAGGTGGGGCGGCTAGGCTTTGGGGAGAGGGGGTGGTCGGCCACTAAGGGGTGCGGCCAAGCTATGGCTTGAGGTGGCTGATTGCGTGTAATACACACGTCCGTTGGGAACCCCAAGAGGAAGGTGTGATGCGCACAGCAGCAAGTTTTCCCTCAGTAAGAAACCAAGGTTATCGAACCAGTAGGAGTCAAGAAGCACGTTGAAGGTTGTTGGTGACGGAGTGTAGTGCAACACCAGGGATTCCGGCGCCAACGTGGAACCTGCACAACACAATCAAAGTACTTTGCCCCAACGTAACAGTGAGGTTGTCAATCTCACCGACTTCTGTCGTAAACAAAGGATTAGATGTATAGTGTGGATGATGATGATTGTTTGCGAAGAACAGTAAAGAACAATTGCAGTAGATTGTATTTCATATGTAAAGAATAGGACCGGGGTCCACAGTTCACTAGTGGTGTCTCTCCCATAAGATAAACAGATGTTGGGTGAACAAATCACAGTTGGGCAATTGATAAATAAAGAAGGCATAACAATGCACATACATATATCATGATGAGTACTATGAGATTTAATCAGAGCATTACGACAAAGTACATAGACCGCTATCCAGCATGCATCTATGCCTAAAAAGTCCACCTCCAGGTTATCATCCGAACCCCCTCCAGTATTAAGTTGTAAACAACAGACAATTGCATTAAGCATGGTGCGTAATGTAATCATCACAAATATCCTTAGACAAATCATCGATGTTTTATCCCTAGTAGCAACAGCACATCCACAACCTTAGAACTTTCTGTCACTGTCCCAGATTTAATGGAGGCATGAACCCACTATCGAGCATAAATACTCCCTCTTGGAGTCACAAGTATCAACTTGGCCGAGCCTCTACTAGCAACGGAGAGCATGCAAGAACATAAATAACATATATGATAGATTGATAATTAACTTGACATAGTATTCAATATTCATCGGATCCCAACAAACACAACATGTAGCATTACAAATAGATGATCTTGATCATGATAGGCAGCTCACAAGATCTAACATGATAGCACAATGAGGAGAAGACAACCATCTAGCTACTGCTATGGACCCATAGTCCAGGGGTGGACTACTCACACATTGATCCGGAGGCGATCATGGCGATGAAGAGACCTCCGGGAGATGATTCCCCTCTCCGGCAGGGTGCCGGAGGCGATCTCTCGAATCCCCCGAGATGGGATTGGCGGCGGCGGCGTCTCGGTAAGATTTTCCGTATCGTGGCTCTCGGTGCTGGGGGTTTCGCGACGAAGGCTTTAAGTAGGCGGAAGGGCATGTCAAGGGCGTCACGAGGGCCCACACGAGTAGGTCGGCGCGGCCGGGGCTTGGGCCGCGCTGACCTACTGTGTGGGCCCCTCGTGACGCCCCTTGACATGCCCTTCCGCCTACTTAAAGCCTTCGTCGCGAAACCCCCAGTACCGAGAGCCACGCCGCCCTATTGTGTTGCCACCTCGTGGCCCCATTTCGTTTCCTCTTCGGACTTTTGGAAGCTTCGTGGAAAAATAGGACCCTAGGCGTTGATTTCGTCCAATTCCGAGAATATTTCCTTACTAGGATTTCTGAAACCAAAAACAGCAGAAAACAACAACTGGCTCTTCGGCATCTCGTCAATAGGTTAGTGCCGGAAAATGCATAATAATGACATATAATGTGTATAAAACATGTGAGTATCATCATAAAAGTAGCATGGAACATAAGAAATTATAGATACGTTTGGGACGTATCAAGCATCCCCAAGCTTAGTTCCTACTCGCCCTCGAGTAGGTAAACGATAACAAAGATAATTTCAGAAGTGACATGCTATCATAATCTTGATCATACTATTGTAAAGCATATGAGATGAATGCAGCGATTCGAAGCAATGATGAAGATAATGAGTAAACAAATGAATCATATAGCAAAGACTTTTCATGAATAATAATTTCAAGACAAGCATCAATAAGACTTGCATAAGAGTTACTCATAAAGCAATAAATTCAAAGTAAAGGCATTGAAGCAACACAAAGGAAGATATAAGTTTCAACAGGTTGCTTTCAACTTCAACATATATATCTCATGGATAATTGTCAACACAAAGTAATATAACAAGTGCAATAGGTAAACATGTGAGAATCAATGCACACAGTTGATACAAGTGTTTGCTTTTGGGATAGAAATAATAGGTAAACTGACTCAACATTAAAGTAAAAGATAGGCCCTTCGCAGAGGGAAGCATGGATTACTATATTTGTGCTAGAGCTTTTCATTTTGAAAACAAGAAACAATTTTGTCAACGGTAGTAATAAAGCATATGTGTTATGTATAAGATATCTTATAAGTTGCAAGCCTCATGCATAGTATACTAATAGTGCTCGCACCTTGTCCTAATTAGCTTGGATTAACATGGATTATCATTGCATAGCATATGTTTCAACCAAGTGTCACAAAGGGGTACCTCTATGCCGCTCTGTACAAAGGTCTAAGGAGAAAGCTCGCATTGGATTTCTCGCTTTTGATTATTCTCAACTTAGACATCCATACCGGGACAACATAGACAACAGATAATGGACTCCTCTTTAATGCATAAGCATTCAACAACAGCTTAATTTTCTCATAAGAGATTGAGGATTAGTTGTCCAAACTGAAACTTCCACCATGAATCATGGCTTTAGTTAGCGGCCCAATGTTCTTCTCTAACAGTATGCATACTCAAACCATTTGATCATGAAAATCACCCTTACTTCAGACAAGACGAACATGCATAGCAACTCACATGATATTCAACAAAGGTAAAAGTTGATGGCGTCCCCGTAAACATGGTTACCGCTCAACAAGCAACTTATTAAGAAATAAGACACATAAGTACATATTCTTCACCACAATAGTTTTTAAGGCTACTTTCCCATGAGCTATATATTGCAAAGATAAAGAATAGAATTTTAAAGGTAGCACTCAAGTAATGTACTTTGGAATGGCGGAGAAATACCATGTGGTAGGTAGGTATGGTGGACACAAATGGCATAGTATTTGGCTCAAGGATTTGGATGCACGAGAAGAATTCCTCTCAATACAAGGCTAGGCTACCAAGGTTGTTTGAAGCAAACTCAAGTATAAAAGGTGCAGCAAAGCTCACATATGAACATATTGTAACTATTATAAGACTTTATATTGTCTCCTTGTTGTTCAAACACCTTAACCAGAAAATATCTAGACTCTAGAGATCAATCATGCAAACCAAATTTTAACAAGCTCTATGTAGTTATTCATTAATGGGTACAAGGTACATGATGCAAGAGCTTAAACATGATCTATATGAGCACAACAATTTCCAAGTATCACATTATTCAAGACATTATACCATTTACCACATGCGGCATTTTCCGTTTCCAACCATATAACAATGAACGAAGCAGTTTCAACCTTCGCCATGAACATTAAAGATAAAGCTAAGAACACATGTGTTTATACGAAACAGCGGAGCGTGTCTCTCTCCCAAACAAAGAATGCTAGGATCCGATTTTATTCAAACAAAAACAAAAGCAAAAGCAAACAGACGCTCCAAGTAAAGCACATAAGATGTGACGGAATAAAAATATAGTTTCACTAGAGGTGACCTGATAAGTTGTCGATGAAGAAGGGATGCCTTGGGCATCCCCAAGCTTAGACGCTTGGGTCTTCTTAAAATATGCAGGGATGAACCACGGGGGCATCCCCAAGCTTTGACTTTTCACTCTTCTTGATCATATTGTATCATCCTCCTCTCTTGACCCTTGAAAACTTCCTCCACACCAAACTCAAAACAAACTCATTAGAGGGTCAGTGCATAATTCATATATTCAGAGGTGACATAATCATTCTTAACACTTCCGGACATTGCACAAAGCTACTGAAAGTTAATGGAACAAAGAAATCCATCAAACATAGCAAAACAGGCAATGCGAAATAAAAGGCAGAATCTGTCAAAACAGAACAGTCCGTAAAGACGAATTTTTTAGAGGCACCAGACTTGCTTAGATGAAAATGCCCAAATTGAATGAAAGTTGCGTACATATCTGAGTATTACGCACGTAAATTGGCAGATTTTTCTAAATTACCTACAGAGAGGCATATTGAAATTCGTGACTGCAAGAAATCTGTTTCTGCGCAGCAATCCAAATCTGGTATTGACTTTACTATCAAAGACTTTACTTGGCACAACAATGCGATAAAATAAAGATAAGGAGAGGTTGCTACAGTAGTAACAACTTCCAAGACTCAAATATAAAACAAAGTGCAGAAGTAAAATAATGGGTTGTCTCCCATAAGCGCTTTTCTTTAACGCCTTTCAGCCTAGGCGCAGTAAAGTGTGAATCAAGTAACATCAAGAGATGAAGCATCAACATCATAATTTGTTCTAATAATAGAATCATAAGGTAACTTCATTCTCTTTCTAGGGAAGTGTTCCATAACTTTCTTGAGAGGAAATTGATATTTAATATTACCTTCCTTCATATCAATGGTAGCACCAACAGTTCGAAGAAAAGGTCTTCCCAATATAATGGGACAAGATGCATTGCATTCAATATCCAAGACAACAAAATCAACGGGGACAAGGTTATTGTTAACCATAATACGAACATTATCAATCCTCCCCAAAGGTTTCTTTATAGCATTATCAAGCAAGATTAACATCCAAATAACAATTTTTCAATGGTGGCAAGTCAAGCATATCATAGATTTTCTTAGGCATAACAGAAATACTTGCACCAAGATCACACAAAGCATTACAATCAAAATCATTGACCCTCATCTTAATGATGGGCTCCCAACCATCTTCCAACTTCCTAGGAATAGAAGTTTCAAGTTTTAGTTTATCTTCTCTAGCTTTTATGAGAGCATTTGTAATATGTTTTGTAAAGGCCAAATTTATAGCACTAGCGTTGGGACTTTTAGCAAGTTTTTGTAAGAACTTTATAACTTCAGAGATGTGACAAAAATCATCAAAGTCTAAATCATTATGACCTACAGCAATGGAATCATTGTCCCCAACATTTTGAAAAATTTCAGCAGTTTTATCAGTTTCAGCAGTTTTAGCAGTTTCAGGCAATTTTGCACGCTTTGCACTAGGAGTAGAAACATTGCCAACACCAATTATTTTACCATTGATAGTAGGAGGTGTAGCAACATGTGAAGCATTAACATTACTAGTGGTGGTAATAGTCCAAACTTTAGCTACATTATCTTTAGCTAGTTTTTCATTTTCTTCTCTTTCCCACCTAGCATGCAATTCAGCCATCAATCTAATATTCTCATTAATTCGAACTTGGATGGTATTTGCTGTAGTAAAAAATTTATTTTCATTATCCTTAGTAGGCATAACTTTCAATTTTAAAAGATCAACATCAGAGGCAAGTCTATCAACCTTAGAAGCAAGAATATCAATTTTATCAAGCTTTTCTTCAACAGATTTGTTAAAAGCAGTTTGTGTACTAATAAATTCTTTAAGCATGGATTCAAGACCAGGGGGTATACTCCTATTATTGTTGTAAGAATTCCCATAAGAATTATCATAACCATTACCATTAGCAGAAGGATATGGCCTATAGTTGTTACCAGAATTATTCCTATAAGCATTGTTGTTGAAATTATTACTTTTAATGAAATTCACATCAACATGTTCTTCTTGGGCAACCAATGAAGCTAAAGGAACATTATTAGCATCAACATTAGATCTATCATTCACAAGCATAGACATAATAACATCACTCTTATCACTCAAGGAAGAGGTTTCTTCAACAGAATTTACCTTCTTACCTTGTGGAGCTCTTTCCGTGTGCCATTCAGAGTAATTTATCATCATATCATCAAGAAGCATTGTTGCCGCCCCCAAAGTGATGGACATAAAGGTACCTCCAGCAGCTGAATGCAATAGGTT
The DNA here is from genome assembly GCF_022539505.1 of Lolium rigidum. Classification (NCBI taxonomy): domain Eukaryota; kingdom Viridiplantae; phylum Streptophyta; class Magnoliopsida; order Poales; family Poaceae; genus Lolium; species Lolium rigidum. Next base: position 141,982,372 of record NC_061514.1, read on the forward strand.
CCGCGAAGAAAAATTCAATCCTGCATAAAAGGTTTGGATGATCATCCAAGTAGTTAGTCCATGGGTAGGGCAATTCTTCACCAAAGATTTCATTCTCTCCCATGCTTGAGCAACATGTTCATTATCTAATTGCTTAAAATTCATTATGCCACTTCTCAAAGATATAATTTTAGCGGGAGGATAATATCTACCAATAAAAGCATCCTTACATTTAGTCCATGAATCAATACTATTTCTAGGCAGAGATAGCAACCAATCTTTAGCTCTTCCTCTTAAGGAGAAAGGAAACAATTTCAATTTTATAATGTCACCATCTACATCCTTATACTTTTGCATTTCACATAGTTCAATAAAATTATTAAGATGGGCAGCAGCATCATCGTAACTAACACCGTAAAATTGCTCTCTCATAACAAGATTCGAGAAAGCGGGTTTAATTTCAAAGAATTCTGCTGTAGTAGCAGGTGGAGCAATAGGTGTGCATAGGAACTCATTATTATTTGTGCTAGTGAAGTCACACAACTTAGTATTCTCAACAGTACCCATTTTAGCAGTAGTAAATAAAGCAAATTAAATAAAGTAAATGCAAGTAACTATTTTTTGTGTGTTTTTAATAGAACAAGACAGTAAAATAAAGTAAAACTAGCAACTAATTTTTTTGTGTTTTTGATATAAAAGCAAACAAAGCAGTAAATAAAGTAAAGTAAAGCAAGACAAAAACAAAGTAAAGAGATTGGATGTGGGAGACTCCCCTTGCAGCGTGTCTTGATCTCCCCGGCAACGGCGCCAGAAAAAGAGCTTGATTGCGTGTAATACACACGTCCGTTGGGAGCCCCAAGAGGAAGGTGTGATGCGCACACCAGCAAGTTTTCCCTCAGTAAGAAACCAAGGTTATCGAACCAGTAGGTGTCAAGAAGCACGTTGAAGGTTGTTGGTGACGGAGTGTAGTGCGGCGCAACACCAGGGATTCCGGCGCCAACGTGGAACCTGCACAACACAATCAAAGTACTTTGCCCCAACGTAACAGTGAGGTTGTCAATCTCACCGGCTTGCTCGTAAACAAAGGATTAGATCTATAGTGTGGATGATGATGATTGTTTGCGAAGAACAAGTAAAGAACAATTGCAGTAGATTGTATTTCAGATGTAAAGAATAGGACCGGGGTCCACAGTTCACTAGTGGTGTCTCTCCCATAAGATAAACAGATGTTGGGTGAACAAATTACAGTTGGGCAATTGACAAATAAAGAAGGCATAGCAATGCACATACATATATCATGATGAGTACTATGAGATTTAATCAGGGGATTACGACAAAGTACATAGACCGCTATCCAGCATGCATCTATGCCTAAAAAGTCCACCTTCAGGTTATCATCCGAACCCCTCCGGTATTAAGTTGTAAACAACGTGACAATTGCATTAAGTATGGTGCGTAATGTAATCAACACAAATATCCTTAGACAAAGCATCGATGTTTTATCCCTAGTAGCAACAACACATCCACAACCTTAGAACTTTCTGTCACTGTCCCAGATTTAATGGAGGCATGAACCCACTATCGAGCATAAATACTCCCTCTTGGAGTCACAAGTATCAACTTGGCCAGAGCCTCTTGATGCGTGTAGTTGACACGTCCGTTGGGAACCCCAAGAGGAAGGTGTGATGCGCACAGTAGCAAGTTTTCCCTCAGAAAGAAACCAAGGTTTATCGAACCAGGAGGAGCCAAGAAGCACGTTGAAGGTTGTTGGTGGCGGAGTGTAGTGCGGCGCAACACCGGGGATTCCGGCGCCAACGTGGAACCTGCACAACACAATCACGGAACTTTGCCCCAATGTAACGACGAGGTTGTCAATCTCACCGGCTTGTCGTAAACAAAGGATTAGATGTATAGTGTGGATGATGATGGTTGTTTGCAAAGAACAGTAAAGAACAATTGCAACAGATTGTATTTCAGATGTAAAGAATAGGACCGGGGTCCACAGTTCACTAGCGGTGTCTCTCCCATAAGATAGCAGATGTTGGATGAACGAATTACAGTTGGGCAATTGACAAATAAAGAAGGCATAACAATTCACATACATATATCATGATGAGTACTATGAGATTTAATCAGGGCATTACGACAAAGTACATAGACCGCTATCCAAAGCATGCATCTATGCCTAAAAAGTCCACCTTCGGGTTATCATCCGAACCCCTTCCAAGTATTATGTTGTAAACAACGGACAATTGCATTAAGTATGGTGCGTAATGTAATCAACACAAATATCCTTAGACAAAGCATCGATGTTTTATCCCTAGTAGCAACAAGCACATCCACAACCTTAGAACTTTCCGTCACTCGTCCCAGATTTAATGGAGGCATGAACCCACTATCGAGCATAAATACTCCCTCTTGGAGTCACAAGTATCAACTTGGCCAGAGCCTCTACTAGCAACGGAGAGCATGCAAGAACATAAATAACATATATGATAGATTGATAATCAACTTGACATAGTATTCAATATTCATCGGATCCCAACAAACACAACATGTAGCATTACAAATAGATGATCTTGATCATGATAGGCAGCTCACAAGATCTAACATGATAGCACAATGAGGAGAAGACAACCATCTAGCTACTGCTATGGACCCATAGTCCAGGGGTGAACTACTCACACATCGATCCGGAGGCGATCATGGCGATGAAGAGACCTCCGGGAGATGATTCCCCTCTCCGGCAGGGTGCCGGAGGCTATCTCCTGAATCCCCCGAGATGGGATTGGCGGCGGCGGCGTCTCTGTAAGGTTTTCCGTATCGTGGCTCTCGGCATCGGGGGTTTCGCGACGAAGGCTTTAAGTAGGCGGAAGGGCGGAGTCGGGAGAGTCACGGGGCCCCACACGCTAGGGCCGCGCGGGCCCCCTTCTAGGCCGCGCCGCCCTAGTGTGGCGGCGCCCCGTGGCCCCACTTCGTCTCCCCTCCGGTCTTCTGGAAGCTTCGTGCAAAAATAAGACCCTGGGCGTTGATTTCGTCCAATTCCGAGAATATTTCCTTACTAGGATTTCTGAAACCAAAAACAGCAGAAAACAGCAACTTGCTCTTCGGCATCTCGTCAATAGGTTAGTGCCGGAAAATGCATAAATATGACATATAATGTGTATAAAACATGTGAGTATCATCATAAAAGTAGCATGGAACATAAGAAATTATAGATACGTTTGGGACGTATCACCTCTACTAGCAACGGAGAGCATGCAAGAACATAAATAACATATATGATAGATTGATAATTAACTTGACATAGTATTCAATATTCATCGGATCCCAACAAACACAACATGTAGCATTACAAATAGATGATCTTGATCATGATAGGCAGCTCACAAGATCTAACATGATAGCACAATGAGGAGAAGACAACCATCTAGCTATTGCTATGGACCCATAGTCCAGGGGTGGACTACTCACACATCGATCCGGAGGCGATCATGGCGATGAAGAGACCTCCGGGAGATGATTCCCCTCTCCGGCAGGGTGCCGGAGGCGATCTCCTGAATCCCCCGAGATGGGATTGGCGGCGGCGGCGTCTCAGTAAGGTTTTCCGTATCGTGGCTCTCGGTACTGGGGGTTTCGCGACGAAGGATTTAAGGAGGCGGAAGGGCAAGTCAAGGGGCATCACGAGGGGCCCACACAGTAGGCCGGCGCGGCCAGGGCTTGGGCCGTGCCGCCCTATTGTGTCGCCACCTCGTGGTCGCACTTCGTTTCCTCTTCGGACTTCTGGAAGCTTCGTGGAAAAATAGGACCCTCGGCGTTGATTTCGTCCAATTCCGAGAATATTTCCTTAGTAGGATTTCTGAAACCAAAAACAGCAGAAAACAACAACTGGCTCTTCGGCATCTCGTCAATAGGTTAGTGCGGGAACATCCCAATCATGGCTTCAATAAGCTGAATGTCGACCCAAGGTTCTGTGAAAAATTTAAACAGTGAAAGCTATGGAGCGGTGCTTCGTGATTGGAATGGACATGTAATGCATGTTAGGAACAGTATTCTGATGCTGCTCTTAGGCCATTGCATGCCTCGAAAGTCGAAACTTAGCTACGATATGCTATGCTGGACCAATTGTGGAGGAATCGGATTGTTCAAATTTAATCAATGAGCTTTGGTCTTCCAAAAAAAGCCTCCACGTTGCGGATTTTTCTCATTGTTCAGGACATTAAAAATATCCTGATAACTTTGAAAGTGTGGAGTTTACAAATGTTTCTAGATAAAACAATGTTGTTGCTCACGGACTAGATTTGTTTAGTCAAATAAACCATGTTATATTGCGGAGACGTGCGGTGCACGTGCACACTCACTAGTAAACCGAAAAGAGAACTAACAAAATGAGGCCCAAAGCTGCTGGAAGGTTCCAAAAAAAAGTTCAAACCCGGTGAGGGAGAGCCCAGGTGCGCCGGCTTACTATTTAGGCCCAATGGTGGATAAAACGGAGCAGGCCAGGTACACCTTTCTAGGACTCTTTAGAGCATCTCCACTCGTTGGTGCTCCCCACGTCTAAATCCGGCGATAATTTTATCCGGATAGGACGAAAAAATAGCGTGAGGAGGGCCAGTTTCCCAGCAGCGATCCCAGGCCTAACCGTTGATTTAATTTTGGAAAACGTAAACTTGACGAAATACGGCAACAACCTGACGAAATTCGGCAAAAACGACTGAATTTAGACTAACTTTAATGATATTTACTATATAGAGGGCGAAGTTCATACATAGAGGCCGAATTCGACTATATTTCAAATTCGGCTAGGGGAATATAACTCTAAATTTTAAAACACGGCGCTCTACATGCCCAAATGGCGGTAGAACACCGTGTAGTCGCCGCCGTCGTCTCCATCGTCGTCGGAGCCGTCGTCGTCAAACTGCGGCGGCGCGGCCTGGCTGCTGCCCTGGCCGGCGTCTCCCCACCGGCCGCTGGTGCGAGGCGGGGACGGCGATGGCTTGTACCATTCGTCGTCGGAGGCTTCGAGGTCGACGACGGGACGGCGACGCCGGATGGAGGTGTCGCAGGACGGCGGTAGCGAGCGACGTCGGCGGCGGTTGGAGCGGCGTCGCGGGCGGCGAGTTGACGCGCGGCGGCCAGGTCCAGCAGCCGCTGCTGCTGCTCCGCCTCCTCACGCTCCCAGTCGCGCCTCGACCACTCCAGCGCGGCGTCCTCGGGGAGGGCGTTGTCGGCGGGCACCAGGTCCTTGAGCGACCTGGCGATCGCCTCCGCCACGGCGGCATCCTCCGCGCGCTCCGCCTCCTCCTCGGCGAGCTTGTTTGCGGCGGCGTTGATGGCGGCCGCGGCGTCCTCCTTCTTCGCCGACTTCCTCTTCCGCCCACGCTACGGGGAGGAGGGTTGGTCGCGGATGATGAGGGCGCCGCTGCTGCGCCCTCTGCTCGGCGGTGGAGACGACGGCTCCTTCTTGACGCGCGCCGGTGTCGACGGAGACGTCGCCTCCTTTTTCACCGGTGCCAAGGATGGCCTCGATGCCGATCCGGAAGACGACGAGCTGGCAGCCATGCGTCGTGGCTGCCAGATGTTTTCCCGGCGGCGGCTGGCCGATGCCCTCGATGGAGGGGGCATCGTCAGCAACGGGAAGTTGCCGCCCTCGATGTGCTCGAGGACGTTCGCCAGCGTCCTATCCGGCGCGCTCCACCAACGTCGGCGGCCCGCGGCGTTGTTGCGCGGAGGCGGAGGCGGCGGGCCGTTGTAGGAGGCGAGCTCCTGCTCCCACCACCGCAGGAAGTACGAGTTCCACGCCGTGTAGTTGTCGGGGTGGTGGCGTGGCTCGGCGCGCTCCTCGTCCGACATCGTCAATCGAGCCTCCTCGATGGCGACGTCGAGGGCGTGGCCCCGGGGCGGCGGCGGGATTGGTACGCCGCCAGCACTTAGCCGCCACCCGCCGCCGGGAGGCCTCGTGTCCGGCGGGCAGGGGTACCCCGCCTGGTGGAGGAGGTGCCCCTCCCACGCGTGGAGCGACCGGCGGGGGAAGCCGTTGTTGGCTGCACCGTCGTCGTCGTAGAACGCCATCGGGAGTGTTAAACGGTATATATATTTGTTGTAGTTGAGTTGTATACGATCTCCTGTAATCTGTACAAGTCCTTGTCCTACAAGGAATCATGTAATCTGTCCAATATAAATACACACCTGGCGGCCCGGTTTAGGGTAACGCTGCACGCATATACTTTTACATGGTATCAGAGCTAGTCTTCCTAGATCGCATCTGAAAATCGCCATGAGCTTCTCGTCTTCTTCCTCGTCGGCGGCCGGCACCGGCGGCTCTCTGAACGGTGTTGTCTCAGAGAAACTCACGAGGGAAAACTACCTCATCTGGCACTCTATGGTGCTGCCGGATATCCGTGGTGCTATGCTAATGGAGTACCTGGACGGATCGGCGAAGGAACCTGAGAAGATGATCAAGGCCACGGACAAGGACGGGAAGGAAATCTCGGTCCTCAATCCAGATTACGCACGGTGGATCGCTCAAGATCAAACTGTGCTTTCCTATCTCTTGCGGAACATGACAAGGGAGATCCTTACACAGCTCGTCGGTCTGACTACGTCCGCGGCTGTCTGGACAAAGCTGACGGAGATGTTTTCGTCGCAGTCGAAGGCGCGGGATTGTGCATCTTCGAACCCAGATCAACAAGACCAAGAGGGAGAACTTTGCCTCTGGTGCAACCTATTTTGATCGCATCAAATCTCTGGCTGATGAGATGTCGACTGCTGGAAAGCCTCAGGACGATGATGATATTGCTTCATATGTTCTGGCCGGTCTAGATGATCAATACAACGGCTTTGTTGCAGCGATTACCGCACTGATTAGGGCTCAGCAATCTGTGAGTCTTGGTGATTTGTATTCGCAGTTTCTTGCGTATGAGTCCCGTCTTGATGACAAGCAACCTGGTAACAGCGATGGTGGTGAACTATCTGCCAACGCTGCATCCCGCGGTAACTATGGAGGCCGCAATAGGGGAGGAAGAAACGCCGGTGGTGGACGAGGAAACCCCGGTGGTCGTGGACGAGTACAATGGCGGCAACCGGAACTATGGCTACAATGGCCAAGGCGGTGGAGGCAACTATGGTGGCGGTGGCTATCAAGGTGGCTACCAGCAGCGCCAAGGTGGAAGCCGCTCTAATGACCGCCGGGGACCCTTCCGTAACGTGTCGGATCCGTGACAAGGAGGGGCACCCTGCATATCGATGCTGGAAGAGGTTTAATAAAGGCTACCAAGGCCCTGAGAGGTCGGTGAATTCAGCAACAGGGACTCATGGAGCTGATCCGACGTGGTACATTGACTCTGGCGCTACTGATCATATTACTGGAGAGTTGGATAAGCTGACCACCAGAGAGCGCTATAATGGCCAAGAACAAATCCATGGTCCGAATGGTAAAGGTATGGATATACATCACATTGGCCAAACTTTATATCGTACCCCCAATCATAGTTTTCAGCTCAAAAACATTCTTCATGTTCCTGCTGCCACTAAAAGCCTTCTTTCCACCCATAAACTTGCATCTGATAATCATGCTTTTATTGAACATTGGCCTGATTTTTTCTCTATTAAGGATCAGGACACAAAGAAAATTCTCCTTCAAGGTAGGAGCGTGGGTGGCCTCTATCCTCTCGCCGGCTTCTTCCCGGTCGTCAAGAAAACAAGCCCTTGGTGTTCGATCGTCATCACACCTGGCATAGGCGTCTAGGACATCCTTCTTTACCGATTGTTCAGCAAATTCTTAGAGATAATGATATTCCCTTTAGTGCATCAAATAAAGAGTCAGTTTGTGACGCTTGTCAAAAGGCCAAGAGCCATCAATTACCTTATCCAAAGTCATCTAGTGAGTCGTTTGCTCCCTTAGAACTTGTGTTTTCTGATGTATGGGGTCCTGCCAGTGCCTCTGTTGGAAGAAATAAATATTATGTCAGTTTTATTGATGATTTTAGCAAGTTCACTTGGATATATATGCTTAAAAACAAATCTGATGTGTTTCAGCGTTTCCATGACTTCCAAAATCATGTTGAACGCTTGTTTGATCGCAAAATTCTAGCTGTTCAAACTGATTGGGGAGGAGAGTATCAAAAACTCAATTCCTTTTTTCAGCGGGTTGGCATCTCGCACCATGTTTCATGTCCTCATGCGCATCAGCAGAATGGATCTGCTGAGCGAAAGCATCGGCATATTGTTGAGGTTGGTCTATCCCTTCTAGCCCATGCTTCTATGCCTCTCAAATACTGGGATGAGGCCTTCCAAACGGCGGTGTTTCTGATAAATCGCCTTCCTAGTAAAGTCATTGGACATCAAACTCCTGTTGAGCGCTTGTTCAAGAATAAGGGTGACTATTCCTTTCTACGAATTTTCGGGTGTGCTTGTTGGCCCAATCTTCGGCCCTATAATTCTCGCAAATTGCAATTCCGTTCTAAGCAATGTGCGTTTCTTGGCTATAGTGGTCAGCATAAAGGCTATCGTTGCCTTGACATCTCCACTGGTCGTATCTATATCTCCCGTGATGTTGTGTTTGATGAGTCGGTGTTTCCCTTCTCCACTCTAAATCCAAATGCTGGTGCTCAATTGCGCTCCGAAATTAGTGTTCTGCCATCTCATATTCGTCCTATGTTTGGGGATATTGATATTTTGGCTAATGATGATGCTAATCCTGCTAATTATTCAGCTGCTGAGTCATTTATGCAGGAACGAGATGATTTTTGGACCCTAGTGATCCGGGCGGGAATACAGGGGACAGATCGGACGAATCTGTCTCGGGATCGTCCATGCGATCTACCTCTCGATCGTGCACCGCAGCGGAGACGAGTGCGGGTCCTTCAGGCGGCCGAGATTTGCGCTCCTCCTCTCCTGGTGCGGCGCGTGGCGCGTCGCCCTCCACTCCCGCGCGACAGCCTGGGTCCGCGACAACGTCGTCTGTCGCTGCAGGCGAATCTTCGCTTGGCCCTGGATCTTCTGTGGCTGAGGCGTCTGCCCAGTCTGTTTCGGGATCTTCTGTGACAGATTCTGCTGCGTCTGATCGTTCTGGATCTTCTGCGTTGGTACCTGCTGTGAATCAGTCTGTGGAAAATCGCCCGCGTACACGACTTCAACAGGGTATTGTTCAACCCAAGATCATCACAGATGGGCGTATTCGGTATGACAGAATTCGCTTTGCTAATTTTTGTAGCACTGGTGAGCCTTCCAATCTCCAGGAAGCTTTGGATGATCCTCGTTGGAAGGCTGCCATGGACGAAGAGTTTTCTGCTCTCGCTCGCAATCATACCTGGCATCTTGTTCCTGCTGATCGTGGGCGCAATGTTATTGACTGTAAGTGGGTCTATAAGGTGAAGCGTAAGGCTGATGGTACTGTTGATCGCTACAAAGCCAGGCTTGTTGCTAAGGGATTTAAACAGCAATATGGGATAGACTATGAGGACACGTTTAGTCCTGTGGTCAAGTCTGCTACTATTCGATTAATTCTGTCATTGGCAGTGTCTCGGAATTGGAAGCTCAGGCAACTTGATGTGAAGAACGCGTTCTTGCATGGTGTTCTGGAAGAAGAGGTGTATATGCGGCAACCTCCTGGTTATTTTGATCCTTCTCGAAAGGGACACATCTGCAAGCTTGATAAAGCTCTTTATGGTCTCAAACAAGCTCCTCGTGCGTGGTATGCTCGTCTCAGTTCTAAGCTTCAGGATCTTGGTTTTTCTGCATCTAAGGCTGATACTTCGTTGTTTTTCTACAACAAAGGGGGAGTAACTATTTATATGCTGGTGTATGTTGATGACATTGTTGTAGTAAGTTCCTCAGATTCAGCTGTTGATGCTCTACTTCATGATCTTGGCATGACTTTTGCATTGAAAGATCTAGGGGAGCTGCACTTCTTTTTGGGTATAGAAGTTAAGAAGGTATCGGATGGAATAATTCTTTCTCAAGAGAAGTATGCTAAGGAGTTGATTGCTAGAGTAAATATGACTGGTTGTAAGCCAGTTGATACTCCTTTGTCAACCTCAGAGAAGCTGTCCTTGGTAGATGGAGAGTTGCTGAGTAGTGATGACTCTACTCGCTACAGAAGTATAGTAGGTGCTCTTCAGTATATTACTTTGACCCGTCCTGATATTTCGTATTCAGTCAACAAGGTCTGTCAGTTTTTACATGCACCTACTACTGTTCACTGGACAGCAGTTAAGAGGATATTGCGATATTTACAAGGAACAGTCTCGTTAGGCTTGAGGTTAAGCAAATCTTCCTCTATACTTGTCAGTGCTTTTTCTGATGCTGATTGGGCTGGATGCCCTGATGACAGGAGGTCTACTGGTGGCTTTGCTGTGTTTTTTGGGTCTAATTTGATCTCATGGAGTGCAAGGAAACAGGCAACAGTTTCTCGCTCCAGTACAGAGGCTGAGTATAAGGCTCTAGCAAATGCCACTGCTGAAGTAATTTGGATACAAATCCTATTGAAGGAGCTTGGAGTGCCGCAGCCAAGAGCTGCGTGTTTATGGTGTGATAATATTGGAGCTACATATTTATGTGCTAATCCTGTGTTTCATGCAAGGACAAAGCATATAGAGGTGGACTATCACTTTGTTCGTGAGAGAGTAGCTCGGAAACTTTTGGACATACGATTTATACCTTCAGGAGATCAACTAGCAGACGGCTTTACCAAGTCACTCTCTACAAGACAATTGGAGGCTTTTAAGCGCAATCTTAACTTGGATAAGTTATGATTGAGGGGGAGTGTTAAACGGTATATATATTTGTTGTAGTTGAGTTGTATACGATCTCCTGTAATCTGTACAAGTCCTTGTCCTACAAGGCATCATGTAATCTGTCCAATATAAATACACACCTGGCGGCCCGGTTTAGGGTAACGCTGCACGCATATACTTTTACAGGGAGAGTGGAGCAGGGATATGCGTCGCGGCGAGCGGAGCGGCGTATATAGGCGCGGCTGGCGCCGGCGATTAATGCCGCGTGGAATTCGATGCGTCCGCGGCGAACTGACCGGCGGCAGCCTTTACTGCGCGCGGAAGACGATGCGTGCGCTGAAGACGATGCGCGTGTCGCTGACCGGTCGGGGGCCACCTCCGCGGCGAAGACGAAACGAAAGCGCGGGAGAGATTTCTCGGCGTTTCGCGGGCTTTCGCTTCGTCCAGAGTCCCCGAGCACTCCCCGGTAGGCCGGGGTTGCCGTGGGCTCGCCGGATGGATGAAAGCCCAAATCCGCCGAAAAACGAGGAACCGGGGGCGCGGCTGGGCTATTTTTCGCCGTCCGGATGAAAAAATGGCACACCGGGAGCCTGTTCGGGGAGACCTCTTAGGCCCATGAAGGGCCGATCGGGACGACTTACTGACGAAGTTCTAGTCTACAGATCGTAGTTCGATCCCTAGCGCTTAGATTAGATCATCAGAAGCCTTGTTTATCGAGCTACCTTCCTAATCTCTGTCTTCACTCCCGCCTATCCTATCCCTACGCCGCCTCCTCTCGACGGCGTCCATGGTTATCTCCCACTCCCACTCGCAGCCTCTTCTCAGCCACCGCAGGGATGATCAAAATGATCGTGATCTGCTCTCCAGCGCCCAAGGCAGCAGCAGCGGCGGGTCGCTATTGCCCACCGGCGGCAGCGCGCTTAGGGTTCGCTCCTACGATGACATGATCACCGGCTGCATCTGCCGTCGCGGGAGCGACGGCACCGATGTCTACTTCAAGCGCCGCCAGATCGCATCAGGTGCAGGCTACGTGAGCTTCGAGGACATGATGAGCTCCCTGGAGTTCCGGGAGGACGGTAGCAGGCCGCCAGAGGCGAGGATCGGCGAACCACTCGTGGGGACAGCTCCGCGGTTATACTCGCGCGCCGGGCACCCGCGCCACCGGCGGCGGTCGCCGGGACCGCTAGGAACACGCCGCGGCGGCGCCATGCACCGGTTTGTCAAAAATTACGTCACCCCTTGCTTGGCCTTCGTCGCAAGAGCCTTCGGCTGCATGCCAGGCGCGCCCGTGCATTGATTGGTTCATTGTGACATCCATCCTTGTAGGGCATTAAATATGCGGTTAGTATTGTTTGAGCCATCCATGCACTGAATTGACTGTTCTTAGATCAGTCAATTCCGTTGCGTAGCGAGTTAGTTAGCTAGTTCTCCAAACCGTTGTATATTCCCGTGGAATATTTGAGATACTATCTCGGCCGGTTTGTTTGAGAGTAATTTTGGAAGTGGGTTTGATTTTCAGATATTGTTACGTCTATGACTCTGTCTTATTTAATTACAACATGCATGTGTTCCAGAAATTGTGTTTTCTTAATGCAGGAGTTCTGAGAAAAACCCCAGCCTCATGAAACCGAGGGCATGTCCAACATAGGCGACACAATGGATTTTCTTTGAATGTTTTGCCCGATTTACGATCGATTCCATGGAAACAATCTTCTGTCGGCGAAGAAAGAGTAACCCAACACCCCGGTCGTTTTTTTTTTCTCTCACTGGATGAGGGCATTAGGCGGATGGGGTCAAGAGATATCTCTTGCTTCATCCAGAGAAACAGAGAGAGGTTTAGAAGCTGAACTAGTATATATCGTAATCATGAATACACAGACTAGGAATCAAGTACATATAATCATCTTATAATAGCATCAATACCACGGATTCTTGAAACCCATGATCATTGCAAGCATAAAAGTTCAGGTGGCAAAGTTGAAAGCTTCATGCAAAAACTTTGAACTTTGTAAAGTCATTATGTCATACATCATACATCCAAGAAACAAATGAGATGTCAGCGATGACATTATTATTTATCTCATGCATGGACAATATTAGGAAAAATTCAAAACGGAGGTGCTCGCTTTGCAGTTGATCCCAGTCTGTCATGGCATCCAGCATTGTAAACATTACCTTAGGACCAAAATTCAGTAGCTGGAGGCAAAGCTACAGCAAGCTCTATTATTGTTCAGCACGTTCATTCTTCATTGCATTACGCCATTTGTTAAATCTTGGAACGAATTCAGTAAACTGTTTACAAGAAGCCTACATCCAATTAGCTTCAGTTGACTAAGGGATCAGCAAACCAGGATATCATTTTGTTTTTCTGCTCGACCGCCGAAACAAGTGTCTTGCATTGGACATGGCCTGGCGACACATACAGTTCAAACGGAAAAAACTATCAGCGGAACTCCTCCACCCTGACATCACAGACCATCTACAACTGTTGCCACTGAAATAGAAGAACAACTCGACAACACTACATGTTATTGCTTAGTGTCAGAAGTAGAATAGGTTATTTGTCAGCTACTTTTTTTGAGGGAATTATTTGTCAGCTACTTTATAAGTGTCAGTATCAGAAGGGCGTACACTAGGTTGTCTGTCAGTTACTCATACATTTTACCCAGCAAATAGAAACAAACGGGACAGTCAATGCACAGTGACTCGAAATCCTCAAGTTTCAGTGAATCATCTGAACCATGTGATCTCTTTTGCAGTTAGGAGAAAGACCATGATACGAGGATAGATTGGAGGTTGACTAAAACACATGTAAAATAATTTTATGCGTACACAATGATCCCACTAAATGTTCCAAATTAGTTTGATATAAAACTAGCATTAACACTAATCACATTAGAGAATACATAATTACAACAAATTATATGCTGTATAATAAACTAATAATCAGCGTGACATGGAGTTCCATGGAAACCTATCACCTAAATATCCACAATCAATCCGCCTTGTTCGATTCTAACTTAATTTTTTCCTCAGAATTTTTTTCTACATGGAGTACTTATTTGCATTTCTATCCTCCTACGACGAACTCTGACCACCGCGTGGTCGCCGCTGCCTGGCAGCTCCCCTCCGATCGCCGCCGGGGACGTAGTCATCTTCGAGGAAGCTCGGCCTCTCCGCTCGGTCCCCTCGGAACGAGAAGAACCTCTGCATCAGCGGAAACATAATCATCGCCACATGAAACACCTGAATACAGTAGCGACCAAAGTGGCAGAAGAAAAGTATTCAGGGGACGTACCCTTGTCTTTGATCCACTGGTCGCCTGCGAGCGGACGTAGTCGAGTATTCGAATGAAGATCTCGTATCCCCTGTCTGTGAAGTTCTTGAGGTAGAAAACGATGAGGTCGCCGGCGTTGGCCCGCAGGTACCGCAGCCTCTCCTCGATGTTGGGCTCGTACTGCATCACCAGCGGCCGCACGAAGGTCTCGTACACGATGTCAGTTCCCTGGTCCAACGGCGACAGTCACACACACAATAAGCAAGCAATAGTTTGTTCAGACATGTATGAGTCAGCAGACCATCGGAGTCAGAGTTATGCAGCTAGCTCAGTGACCTACCCTTGTCTGGGGGTACCACAGGTAGACGAGGAAGGCGAGCCTGAGTTCGTAGAACATCGGTATCCTGTGATCGGAGCGAAATGGTATGTCAGACAACCGTTTTTTTCGTAAACAACAAGTCATCCTTCTTTTACAAGAGCAGAGGACGTCCACAGTTCATGAGTCAATGAGTCCTGAGTGGTGATTTTACTTTGATACCAGAGCTCCTGCGATTTCGTCGAATATGACCAGCATGACCAGTATGATCCTGCAAGGTTGCTGAAGTTAGTTGAGCTCTTCCAGATCAAGATCTCTAGCCAGTTAGTCCACGCTACGAAGTCAAAGCAGATAAGCATTTCAGCAATTAAGTGATGCGATCCCAATTGCTGAAATCGGGCGTCCTCGATTCTATCGATTACTAACCAATTGCAAACGAAAGAATGAAAATTAGATAAGGGCTTCTGGATCAGTACCAATACTGGCACCAGAACCGGAGCTGATCGGTCCGGCCGGTCCGCTGTTCGATCGCCTTGAAGCACTCCATCGCCGGCATGGCGTACCCGAACAGAATCCTGCAGCACAGACGATCAGCGATCGAGTCGACCAAGCGGGGGCATGGCCAATTCAACCAGAATTACAGGCAAAAGAGGTCGGAGGAAACCACTTACGTGAGAAATTTCGTCAGCAGCTCGACAGACATCTTGAACCGGCGCTGAATTCTCAGGAGGAGGAGGCGGAGGCGGAGGCGGCCAAGATCTGTCTAATCTATCTACCAAATTTCTTGATGAGTTCTTGGAAGTACAAGATAGATAAATTGGCCGGCCAAGTGATGTGTTTGGTGGCCTATGATGACTTGCTTACTTGCCTTGCCAAGTTGCTTGCGGACAGGAGAGGACAGGTGGTTACCTTAGAGCAGGTCTAACAGGCCCCTTATAACCCGCCCACCCCGTAAAATTCCGGCGACATACGGGGCAGGCGCGGTTTGGGCCGTCTAGCAGGCCCCGTATTCGGGCCGCCCCGTTTCGGCGGAATACGGGGCCCAGGAAATCGGCCCCTCCGCCCACTATTTATGTCGGCCGCGAGGTGCGAGTGAGGGGTTAACCCCTCGCTCGCTACCCTAGCTCCGCCGTGCGCCGCCGCCGCCTCCACCCTGCTCCGGCGAGCAATTACTTTCTCCCCGCGCCGCATTCGACCCCAGCTCCGGCATGGACGCCCGCGGCCGCAGAGCGCCTCTCCGGCGAGCGGATCGAGCGATCCCGCTCGCCGGGACAACGTGGTGGGACGCGTGGCGCTTGAAGTGCAAGCGCTCCGCCGCGGGTAGCCGTCGCGCGGCACTGCAAGTACGCCGGCGCGTACTACATGCCGGAGAAGCTCCGGGACTTCGCGGCCGGTGGGCGGTGGTACCGACGGGATCCGCCGCTCAAGCCTATGAGCCGGCGCCGGGTCGAGGCGTGGCGCGCCGAGTGGGAGCGTGACCGCGCGGCGAGGCGGCATGGGATGTGCGCATCGGCGGCACCAGCGGCGGAGGAGGCGGAGGCGAGGAGGAAGCGGAGGCCGGCGAGGAGGAAGCGGAGGCCGGCGGGAGGACGCGGCATACTGCGGGCGTTGGCCGAGTCGGAGGTGGAGGCCGCCGAGAAGGCGCGGGCGGAGGCGAGAGGAAGAGGCGGCGGCCGTCGCCGCCGTGGCTGAATTCCGGGCGAAGGAGGCCGCCGCCGGGCGGGAGGAGGAGGGCGCCGCCGCGGGCGGAGGAGGAGGCTGCCGCCATCGTTGATTTCGTGCCATACATCATCCTCGAGTAGCTAGGATCGCTATGTATATGTATGATCCAATGTATGATCAATGAAGAAGAACTATGGTTTCATTTTCCCGGGGTTTTAATTTTTAAAAATACGGGGCCAAATACGGGGTCTGCTAGACGGAATGGTTGAGCAAGACGCACTTTTGGGATACGGGGCGAAAAAATAGCGTTATACGGGGCAGAGAAATAAGGGGCCTGTTAGACATGCTCTTACCTTGCTTGACCAGGATGACAAGTATGATCAGCGGCCCCAGCCGGCACCGGCAGGGTCTCTTCTGGGATGGAAATGTGTTGTTTTGCCTTTTCTGCTTCCTTTTGTGGTCAATGATGAGTGGGCCATTGGATTGGGCGTTTTGGGACGCACGCTGGATTGGAGGATCAGGAAGTATTTGTGAATATACTAAATGGAAAAGGTGATTGTGAGTGATTAAAAAGGTGATCTCAATAATGTGAGCCTAATTTGGTGCTATTAGCTGGTGTGACACAAAACCTACCCAGGCAGAAAGTGAGAACAAAATTATTGGGTCACTAGTCACTACACAACATTGGTATCTATGTAGCCGGCAATTTCTAATTGACCAAAAATTACTCCAGTAATGAAGGGAGGGAATGGTTTCTTTTTTGCAAATACGATAGATATTATGCAAATACTCAACCATTTATTATTTTTACTTTCAAAACGGTGAAGCGCCGTCATCAACTCATCATCACAAGCTGCACTAGCCAATACACCGTGCCATAAGACTCAGGTTTGCCCTGTATCCCCCTTTTTAATATAAAGAAAACATATTAATACCAATATAATATCAGTTACACTTAGCCTATGTAACAACACATTCTAGATATTAAATATGCACACAACTAAGAAGAAGAAGAAGAAATCAAAGACTCTAGCAAAAGGAACATCAGCGACAACGAGAATAAAGGTCCTTCACCCTACCCCAGATCGGTGTTCTTCCCTGGAGGAGCGTCGACGAGCTGGAGTTTGTAGTCGATCGTCGGGCATTAGGCCTGGCATGATAATATTTTGTCTACGGTGGCAGCGTTCAGTGGAGGGGATGATATCGCAACGTATTGGTGTCCCCAAGTTCCGTCTCCCGCTTGATGAAGCTCAGCAAGGTATGGCTTCATCGGAGAACTTGCGAGTTTGGTGTCCCCCATCTCCGTTTGGCCGGAGTTGGGATTATCTCGCATCACTTCTCGGTGCTAGCTTCTCCGAGGGGATGATCTCTCGAGATCGTGCTGGTCATCATCTTCTAGTCTACGTCGACGACTTCCCGGCCGCTGCTTCTACAAGCGCCTTGGTTTTTTCAAGCTTTCTCCAACACAAGCTTCGCTACGTCGGAGGCCTAGAGGTGGCATCGAGCTTTGCCCATGGCGCGCCATCGAGGGATGCTGGAAGAAGATGGTGCTGAACTTTCCAAGGACATCTGATTTATTACTTTTTCATGTAAACATGTTCTTGTAAGGGCTAGTTTTAGATAATATATGGCCTTAGGCCTTTTCGCAAAAAAAGCAACACCAGTGGTGACAACACCTAGGCTCCCAAAAAGGTTCTTCAAACAATGCCTCAATGAAGGTAATGATGCACAAACACCATCGTCATTCAGTCTAACCAGCATGGTTAGATCATGGGTTTTCACCCTAGAGAAAGCCCAAACTCGAGGCAACGACTAAAAAGCCACCATTTCCAAGTACAACAATCCATGGTCACATCTAGCGATTTCATCTCACAAACTCAGACTGCCAAGACCAAAGTCTGCTATTATCATTGCCCCCACTCATCGAGAACACTGATACAAAACGTTGATCATCCGACACTCTTACTTCTCCTGATCCGCTGCAAGTACCCTCTATAATTTTCACTGGCATTAAACTTTACATGAGCATGTGAGATGGAACCACCAGAGCCCGTCTTCATCAAACACAACTGCCATAGTGCCATGATCCCCAATTAACACCTTGGTAATCGCATCAATGAAGCTGCCAAGGCGGACCCAAGGTGAATGGGGGTTGCCACTAGCCATAGGAACATGGATCGTCACTTTCCATCAATGATAGCGGCACATCGGGCCACACTCCCGTGGCAAAGGTAGATTAGGCGAACAAGCCCATTGCTCTGTCTACCAGAAACGCCGATATGGTGCTTTTAGATCCAAGCATGCACGCCTCTTGACCGACTTGCAGTGTGTGTGCCTTGCTGAAGAAGCCCATGTGAAACTGACGAGTCGCCCGATTGGTGCTAGGAACCTGGCATGGGAGGTACACCTTGGCCACAAAAGGATCCATCCTCCCATTCCAGTCCAACGTTCATGGATAGAGGTTGTACATGGCAGTGGCAGCAGAAATCGTTGGGGCCAAGAAAAGAGGCAAAAAGGCCAAGAGAATGGCTTTATTGTGGACACCCCATCGCCGCCAACTAGCGGTGGCAAGGTGGGGGCGGCAAAGAGGGGCTTGTTAGGCGGCGGGGGGAGGGGGTCTGGTGTCATCTGAGAGGCGACCCGGGAGGCTGGCGACTACCATTGTTATCTTCTATAGGGTAGCTAAGAGCCTAGGCGGTGGGTTCGGCGGGGGGTGGCTATGATCTCTGCTTTGTATGCCGACGTATACTACTAAATGCCATGAGTATTACATTTGTCATGATGGTAATACTGAATAATTATTTTATGTTGTTTATTCTAAGTGTCATCCTTTCACCAAAAGATGCACGTGTCAAAAACTCCCTTCCCATGACAAGGGTACTAGTTTTGTTGGATCTTATTAATCGTGCTTTCCACGTCTGTTTCCAGGGTTGACAAGTAAATGACTTGGTTCGTCACGAAAAAGTTACCAATAAGATATCATGTGACGTGCAATTATAAAACACTGCATTAGCCGAAGTCCCTACAAGTGTCGCGTCGTTTTACACAAGTAAGAAATTACTGATGCAATGACATTGGACGTATGTGATGTTTGCATACGAGACTTCCATGCATCATGCCAAATCAAGGAAATCAGTCGGTTATTGCATTGTACTGAAATCATACATGAGAATATCACGTGCACAATACTTCCGTTAACATATTTGAAGATAGAAGGGAACTCTTCAATTTATCTTTATGTTTGTCACAAAGTTCTGCCATTTAATTGTCCCTCCATTTGATTCATAATATATCTATCTATCTATTATATACTACTAGCAAAAGTGCCCGTGCGATGCATCGGGAAAGAAACATAAACTTTTGGCCAAGTATTCGAAACTATTTGGTCACAATGTCCAAGGAAAATGCTTACTTGGTTCTTCATGGCATCGGCGGGGCATCTTTGTCGGCAATGGCGGTCGGCTGCGAGGGCAACACTTAGGGGTTGTTGTGCCGGCGACTCGTTGAGGATGTCGCCGGTGACCAGTACGACGTGCAGAGCGGCCATGGGTCCAATACCCTCTTTGGGGCTCTTTCAATTTGGGACAGGTATTTAGAACGGGCGCTTGCACTGGCCAGCTCATGGCGCTTTCTCTCGTCGGGATAGGCTTCTGCTTATTTTATTTATTTCTGATGAGGCAGCTTGCTGATTCATTCGAACTTCATGCATATGAATAGGTAAAATTCTGTCCGACGGAGCGAGGTGGTACAATTCTACCAACGAAAAGGTGCTTTGTACCGAACGAATTATACTACTCCGTACGAAAAGAACCGATCGGTTCCTCAATATGCTGGTGCATTGGCCCATTTTATACATGGGCCAGCAGGAGCGATCGCGCAGTGCTTGTCAACGGACGGAAGAGACAACAACGGCCCATGTATGCCGCTGACTTCCAAGCTAAACGATGGACCAAAAAAAAAGCTAACGATTGACCAAAAAGTAGGTCCATCGATCTAGCCAAATAATCCCCATTCATTCCGCGGCTGCCGCATGCCGGCAGGGCCTCCTCAGATGTGCCACCAGGCCAGGGAAAGCTCATCGCCGGACAAACACTACATCAAGAAGGCGCACAAGCTTTTAAGGAAGTCATCAACGCATCACCCCCGACCTCCGGCTGCTGCACGGTCGCCGCTTACCTTCAGAAGCTGGCGCTGTCGCCAGGAGCGCGTCGCCGAAGAAGGCGAGCGGCTGGTTCGCACTGGCGTATGCGGCGGCCGAGGAAGGCCACCTCCGCCTCGACCCATGGATTCAGCGCACGCGGAGGACGACCGCCGCGAGGCCGACTCCTGGGTCACCTCAACGTCGTCGAGGCCCGCAGAGTGGACGTAGCGAGGAAGCCGCAGCGAGGCCGGATTCCTGGTGCATCTCACCGCCGGCGTGGTGGACGCTTCCATCCTCCTCTCTTCTGTTCGGGGATTCAAACGATGTGAACATCATTGCCATCGCGGCCCCCGCACCATCCCCGATCTGGCTGACAAGCCTCGCGCTCCCTGCCTTCTCAGCTCAGGTCGCGGGCGAAGATACGCCCAAAGTTGTGAAACGGTATAATGACAATTTAATGTATTATGTATTTTGGTGGGAGGGCAAAATCGTCCAAAAAAAGTGTTGACGAAACTTTTTGGCAGAAACCTTAGCTCCTTTATTATTAGGTATAGACTAGGACAATACCCGTGCGTTGCTACGGGTAGACCACATGTCTAGCCCATGTATTTAGAACCATTTATATTATGAAATTTAAAATAATCATCAGAAACACATCTCTCTTATACATGGTCATGTTGAACTATCTTATCGAGCTTAATCACGCTAATGCCTTGATTTATATGTTCTAAAATATATACAATTAATTGACTTTGCTCTGTAATTTTTTAATCGTGAGGGATCACCTCATCGGTCTGCAATTAATTGTAATTTTTTTGATTCTGAGGGATCACCGTGTTGGTATAGTTTTCCTAAGAATCAATATTTTCTGGTTGATACCTTCCTCTTTTATTTATTATTTATTCTATCTAAAATTGTGTTTATACTTTATAGTTTTATAAATCTTCCTATTTTTATGATTTATAAAAATAAAACTTATATCCTTCCATTCTATCTTTCCGTTTTCTAATTTTTTTTTGGAATTAATTTTGTAAATGAAAAAATAGAGGCCAGCCCCAACCGTGAATTCACACTATGTGGCCCAAGGCACCACGTAACCGATCGAAGCCAAGATGACATGAGTGCACGCACCACGCAGATGGGAAAGACGGAAACCCTCGTGGATTTTGAAGCCTGCTCCGCAAATCGCCTCTCCCGCCGCGCGCATTGACCTCCGTCTCGGCCTCCTCCGCGCGGACGCCAACCTATAGCGGCGGCGACCACCGCTGCACCCATGCGCCCTCGTCCGCCCCCACGCCGATTATATCTCCTCTGCTTCCGCTCGCTGAAGGGTGTCCATCGGATGGAGTCCATATCCCTGCCTCGCTCCTCTCCCAACCCCACGGTCGGTTAATATGACTCCGGCCAGCCGCCGCAAGCCCAGTCTCTTCTCCGTGATCTGTTTCCGGTCTGATAATTTGCTCTAGTACTCCCTCCGATTCATATTAATTGACTTCAATATGGATGTATCTAGAACTAAAATATGTCTAGATACATCCATATTATAGTCCATTAATATGAACCGGAGGGAGTATAATATTTCCTTTCTCGTTAATCTCCCGTTAATCTCCATTCCCATCTGAGCCATCCGAGTCTTTTGCTCCTATTGATCTTTAGATCTTACACTTGTTGCTTTGGCTTGTTGACATCCAAAAAATGTGTGTATATAAACTGGTCAAATTCCACATGCAAAAGCGAGGTGGTACTAATATAGATACGCTAATCGTTACCATGAGTGGGATGCGGAGCTGGGCCAGCAGCACAGCTCGTGGCCCATCATGGCCCGAGGGGCACAAAACAACCGGGGAAAGTCATCCGATTTCTAAAAGAACTAAACGAACCGGTAAGATATGTCATCGTGCAGTATTATGCGGTTTGGTGGACGTTGCATCGGGATGAACAAAAAATCTAATATGGTTATGAGATGATATGGTTAATTTTCAATAAATATTTCATAATGCATGTATAATTTGATTTGCACAGTCATTTGCCTGTCAGACTATTAAATTTTCGATCTTTAGATTAGAACAAAATCTAGTCATTCCTTTGTTTTTTGAGGGTCTACTTATTTCGCATGTATAGACATTTAATGTTCGCAGACATATTTTCAGCAGAACGAACTTTTTTTTTGTGTTCCGACAGGAGGTTTGCTTTCAAAATGCCATCGTTCATGTCATGCAGCGACTAACTATGATCATGGACAGAAAAAACAAACATTTCCATCCAACAACAACGGCTTCTAGAACATAATGTTTTTGTTGCAAAACCACAAACATCGTACTGAGTAACATGTGGCGAGCGAGCAGATGGAAGGATTTGGTTTTCTGTAAACAAATTTATGAGCAGGAAAATTAATGGATGAAATTCGCGTCTGACATAGTAGTGCCCATGCAGCTTGATCGAGCGTCGGGGTGTAGCTTCCTAGCATAGAGGTGCCTAGATAACCTGCACACCATTGCCGCCTCGTGCATCTACACCGCCCATGCGTCCTCGAGCTGCTCAGCGCCCCGCACGCCTATCGGCAAGCAGAGCGCGTCCATGATGGACTCGGTTGTCGGGGCCATGAGGCAACCACAATGTTAATTCGAATTCTACGTACAAGAAGCTGGCCGCGAGCAGCTTCGCACCATTGCAGTTAGTCTCCCGTAGTTTCGACTGTAGGGAGGAACAAAAATTCAGAAAAGAAGTTCAGCACCATCAGTTCAGTGTAGATAGACCACGATTTATCTCCCAAAGACCACGCGATGCGCTGTTGCTCCAATAGATAAGCTCACCAACGCGTTGATCAACCCGCGCGCGGCCGGCACAGCACGTCAGCACGCTGCCGGATCTGCCCGCATCAGGCTCCCACGCCGCCAGCTTCACCTGTGGCGGCTGGTTCCCCGTATGCTCCGAACTGCTTGCTGTCTCTTTCCTGCTCCCCGCACCCGGTATATCACGTCAGCACGCTGCCGGATCTGCCCGCAGCAGGCTCCCCACACCACGCCAGCTTCACGTGCGGCCGGTTCCTCGTATCGTCCGATCTGCTCGATGTCGCCGCCCTCCTCCCAGCAACCGGCACAGCACGTCAGCGCGCGGCCGGTTCTCCCCGCCGCAGGCTCCTCTCGCTCGCCGCCAGCTTCACCTGTGGCCGGTTCCTCACATCCTCCGAACTGGTCGCGGTCCACGCGCGCCCATCACCCCAAAACACTGCGGGGAAGAGGGAAGGGGCAGGGACGCAGAGTGCTCAGTCGACGAACCGGTACCTTCATGGCAGATGCAGTAGTATGTAAATTGGTGGGAGGGCAAAACGGTCCAAAAAAAAGCGTTGACGAAACTTTTTGGCAGAAACCTTAGCTCCTTTATTATTCCCAAACGCTAAAAAGTGCTCGGTGGCTGGTTTGTTCCATCGAGCCATCGTTTCCTAACCGTCAGATTGAGTCCCAGTCGGTGGGATCAACGTTGAACAGGAGAGTCGTTCCGACCGGCCCACGTGCCCTTGCCCTGTGGTTCTCTCGCTATCCATCTCCGTTCCCCTCCCCGTCTCCAAAATTCGATCTCTCGCTAGGGTTCTTCGAGGCGAAATCAGCGCACTACCTATGGAGAGTGACCGCATGAGTGAGGGCGGGATGCTCGACGGCGGTGAGCAACCCACGTGCGAAGGTGGGGTGCTCGGGATTCCAATTTGTGTGCTCTGTGCTTGCGTTGTCT
This sequence comes from Lolium rigidum, assembly GCF_022539505.1. NCBI lineage: Eukaryota > Viridiplantae > Streptophyta > Magnoliopsida > Poales > Poaceae > Lolium > Lolium rigidum. Next base: position 142,006,212 of record NC_061514.1, read on the forward strand.
TCGGTCATGGCTGGCTGGCCAGATCCGTCACTGCCCCGCGGTATGCAGCCGCGTCCTCGACCTCCTGGAGTACGGCGTCCGCATGGGGGTCCTCCTGGAGCACCGCGTGTTCGCGGCGCGCAACAGCTGCGGCGCCGGTGAGACGCCGACCACCTCCACTCGCCTAGGCCGCCGCGGTTGCTCGTGCCACGGAGGTCCAGCAGGACAGTGTCGACCCGGCATCTAGGCGTCCCGAAGAGGTCCGCCAGACCAACGCCGACCACCTCCGCAGCCCATCGGAGCTGCCGGTATTCCTCTTCTCCTATTGCCGGTCGTGGTCATGGCCGAGCCAGACCGCGCCAAAGCTAGGCTTCTCCTGCTGTTGGTCCTGGCCGTGGAAGAGGGGCCAAGCCCCAGTCAGGCTGCTCCTGCTGCTAGTCCTGGTCGTGGCCATGACACGGCGGCGTGCGGCCACCTGCAGGTTTGCTACTAGCTAATTTGGTCAATGGTGTGCAGCTAGCTGAATCTTTTGCACGCACGCAAGCGATATGTAGTGCTGCTACCTGAATCCTTGCCGATATGTGCTAGCTGGTTTCTTTTTGTGTGCAACATTTCAATGTGCAACGTGCATTTTTTTTTCAAATTGCAATGTCAATGTGTTCAATTTTAGGTGCTTTTAGGCATAAAGTGAAAAATAAAAAGTAATCTAGCTGAGGTAGATTCAGATATTATGTCCAGTTTGTTAGATGAAGTTCGAACTAGGTTGTAGCTGGAATGGTTAAAGTTGTATGATGTCCATACTAAGTTTGTCTCTGGGAATATCCATGGATGTAGGATGGTGTTTTTGCCTATGCATTTATGGAACTGATAAGTTGCTCATACCCTTAATTAAGTTGGTTCACTCTTGCCTAACTTGAGTGTAAGGTTGCGTATTGTTCATTGTTAAGTTGTCCACTAATCAATGTTAAGTTGCTGATACTGTTAGATATTACAGTTACTTTTGACAAGCAACTTCAGTGTTGGACCAAACAATTTCTTAACACTAGACACTTATTTTTTACAATAGTGAAATTTTCCAAGATATATTGATGCTAATTTTTGTATGACTGGTACACTGGTACTAAGTTAAGTCGCGATGGAAACCCTTTCTCCACCATAATGGTTATGTTGCATAACTTGCACAACTTCAGAATTAAATTGATTCACCCACATAAATAAGTTTCTTATGCCACTTAATTAAGTTGATTAGACATATTAGTATAACTTGCATACTGATACTTAAGTTTGTTTTTTCACACATCCATGAATGCAATGGAGTTGTTCTGTTATATCCTCTCGTTTTCCTCAATTAAGTTGTCTTGTCAATATTCTAAAATTGTTTCTACCATTTAATTAAGTTGATCATGCATCTTAGCCTAGGTTGCTTTACCTATTCATTCAAGTTACTCACCACAAGTTAGTAAGTTTGGTTTGATCTGTAGGGCAATGACTAAAGTGTAATTTGCATGTACCACTAGTCTAGCGGATGAAGACTGCTTTACGCGACTAAGTCGTGTTTGTATACAGTAAATTGCTTCTTCACACATGTACTGAATTGTCTACTCACTATTGCCAAGTTGTATATAGAGTGATGCTAAGTTGCATAGCCCATCTGTGAATTCTTACCTCTACACCATAGGGAAAAAACTTATTTCGAGAAGTGGTAACAACTATAGTGTGTACCAAATGCAATTCGTCGGTGGTTGCGCATTTGCAACTAAGACACCACCAGCAACAAGTTGCATCCATTTACCAATTGGGTTGTAGCTGAACAAGCAAAGTTACATGTTGAAGATGATAAGTTGTTTTTATCCGATGTACCAAGTTGTATACCTACTATTGCTAAGTTGCAGTGGCGTATCCAGTTTGGGTACCATGGGTTTCATTGAATTTCTACATGCATTTTGCCATATAGTTGGGTGGTGTCTTTCCTGAATTTTGCATGTATACCTAGCCACTAAGTTGCTGCAAGAGTGTCGTGTGCATCTACCTTGTAAGATCTTGGGTGGTGTTTTTCGGCTCTATCCGAGCCGCATGTCCCGTATCGTTCAGTTGCTAATGTGAAGTTGTCTATAGGTTGTTGCTAAGTTGATCGCTGAATGGTAAGTTGCTGATCTGGTGAGATAGCACAGGTGTGCTAAGCATCTTACACATAATGTGAATTCATATGTTTTTGTATTTCTGAAGTCGATTTTGCATGTAGTATAGTTGCTTCACATGAAGACTGAGTTGTTTTTTCATTATGCTAATTTGTGCCCTCGTGTATGATGGACTCTATGTTCAGTTTGAAGAGTCTCAAGGGATGTCTTGCATATGAAGTTAGTGTCCCATCATGTTCAAGTTGCTTATCCTTTTTTGTTATGTTACTTGCTATTTTTATTAAGTTGTTCACATTCAACCATGAGGTTTGTGATTGTGTTTGTCCAATCAGCCATCCACAGGTTTAAGTTGCTTATAACATTTAGTTAGGTTACTAATCGTCTGTCATTAAGTTGATTTTCCATATACCCTTTGTATATCAAGGGGGGCTTGGGTTTCTGTGTTTCACCTTGTTTAATGTGATTAAGTTGTTTTTTTCATCTAATTTAGTTACTTACTTTTCCTTATTAAGTTGTATACTCAGAATTGGTTTGTCTTCCTTTTTACCCTCTGACCATGCAATCATCTGTATGATCAATTAATTAAGTTGCTTAGGTGGTGTTAGTTAGGTACTTGTTTTCTATACTTATTTCGCTTATTTACATATTCTATGATCCCATACGTGCGGGTGCAACTTAGACAATACTTGTGCCAATTCAGCCATCACGTGGAGCAACTTAGACATATAGTACAACAACTCCCCAATAAAACCAGCATTAGTCTTGGAACTCCAGCAACAACTTCCTAAACTGTCCAAACATTTTCCAGTAATTCAAACAACAACTTAGATGTTAGCAAAAGGCAGCTAAGAGATCACTAGGAGCAATTCAGATGTTAGGAGGAACAACTAACGTATGGTAAGTTGCTTCTTTGATGAGTTGCATTTTATCATGCACTAAGTTGTAGTTTCCAAATTACATAGTTGCTTTTCGAGCGCATTTGATGAGATGCAGTTTGTCATGCACTAAGTTGTAGTTCCCAAATTACATAGTTGCTTTTCAGGCGCATTTGATGAATTGCAGTTTGTCATGCACTAACTTGTAATTTCCAAATTATGTAGTTGCTTTTCCAGCGCATTTGATAAGTTGTATTTTATCATGCACTAAGTTGTAGTTCCCAAATTACATAGTTGCTTTTTGGGTGCATTTGATGTTTTGTAGTTTGTCATGCACTAAGTTGTAGTTACCTTATGACCTAGTTGCTTTTTGGGTTTATGTAAGTTGCAATTTCGGTTCCAATGTTAGGATATTGTTTCTAGGGTGATTTGTGTGTTACTTGCACGTTCCTAGGGTTGTGGATCTAAATATGTTGTAGGTTTTCATATCACCTAATATCTTTTCTGTTGTAGGTAAGCTACAGCGTGCCATGCACTAAGTTGTAGTTATTAGATTACTGAGTTTCTTTTCAGGTGCAGGTAAGTTGCAGTTCTGGTTCCATTATGTTGTTGCTGAAACTGATGGAGGTTTAGAATCACCCCTAATGCAGTATAGTGTAATACACTTATCACAATAAAAACTATGTTGCTTTCCAATAAATATTTGTCGGAATATATCCCAATTGGATCTAGTATTGAAGATTTTTAACTGATCATAGTCCTGGCCTTCATTGTGAAACATGTATCCATTTGAGTTTTTTTTAACAATTAAGGTGCATCTGACGTCACATTCAATTTTCTGGTACTAATTCTTCTTAGTTTGTGTTCTCTTACAGATCAATGGTCATTGAAAAAAATGAAGCATCAGTTTGTGAAAGTACATACAAGCGAAACCGGATATGTGCATAGTTGCCAGTAGATGTCAGTTTGCAGCTTGTCCATTTTGAAACAGACATTGAAATTAGCTGATGTGTATCAATATCATCATGATCCTATTTTTTGTGTCTATATATTCATCAGGTTTCTTGATTACGTGGAATTGTGTATGTTTTTGGAGGTTCTGAAAGTGTGAGGTGATCTCTTGTGCTTCACGGTTTTATCCTGGGAAAATGCGTGAAAAAACTACAGAGACAGTAGCTTTTGGATGCAACAACTGGTATGTGCAGCTAGAGAAAATGAAAAAGAACGTGGTGAGGACTAGACGCACCAGCTAGTGGAGGTTTGATGAGAACGTGGTGGGGACTAGACGCACTAGCTCGCACGTGTAGGTTTTAGCTTAAAGGGACATGTCAGGTTGGATTTCCGCAAATAGAAACCGTGGCTCAAATCTTTCCTTTTTCGGGTGATGGCCGGGTTCGACTAACCAGCCATCGTTTGCTCCCTAGACGCTCCCTTATTATTAGGTATAGAAAAGCACAATACAGTGTTTTAAAATAGAGACGCCATATTACACCACATCATTCTAATTATTTTGTCAGTTAGATCTAAAATTTACGGCTAGGATTTTACGTTGTTGCGTAACATGTGCATGCACCTATTATTTTAGACGTACCTGACTGACACGTTAGTGGACCCATCTTTATTACTTAGGTAGAAAAACCGAATTGATCCATTATATCTAACGTCAAAAGGCAGTCTCCAAGAAAAAAATTACACCCTTTCGTGAAGGAAGCGATTTGCTTCCATGTCAAACAAAAAAAGGAAGAGATTAGCTTCCACACGATACGTGCAATATATATATCAATAAGAAAAAAGAGTTGTATGTCAGATGCAGTTTAGAGAATAAGATTTTTTTCCAAAGAGCACGATGCACGCAGCATTAGGGCATCTTCAACGCAGCGACCCATCCCGCGTCCGCGCGTTCGGATAGGTCAAAACAGATAAAAACGCGGCCCAACGCGGCCACGCATCGCAAATGCAGATGGCCGAGGTATCCGAGACGACCCAAACCCGGCCAAATATAGGCCAGGTTTGCGTGGCCGCGGATGGCACACGGCGTCCTCGCACGTCCGCCTGCTCGCCTCCTCACCTCCTTGAGCCCAGCTGTCGGTGCGAGGCGTGCGTCCTATTAAAAGTGGACTGGGAGGGAACTGCCGCTGTCCAGTCAACTTCCCCACTCGCGGTCCACCTCCCCACACGCTCGCAACAGCCGCCATGGCCCCAAAGAGGGCTTTTTCTCCCGGCGCCAATGACGGCGAGGCCAGCAGCCGCCGCCGTCTTGCGCCGGCATTGAGGGCGCTGCCGGACATCGCGGCGGTCTCTACATCGGATAGGCCGGCCGCGTCGGCGCGACATTGGCGCAACTCGCGCCGCTGGTGCCGAAGCCGGAGGAGGACGACGACCCGGACATGCGCGCCGCTCTGGCGTTGTCCATCGCGGAGGAGGATAGGCCAGCAGCAGCCGCCGTCTTGCGCCAGCGTTGAGGGATGCCGGACACCGCGGCGGTCTCTACATCGGAGAGGCCAGCTGCGTCGGCGCGGCATTGGCACAACTCGCGCCGTTGGTGCTGAAGCCGGAGAAGGACAACGACCCGGACATGCGCGCCGCTCTGGCACTGTCCATCGCGGAGGAGAAGGCCAAGTGGCCGAAGCTGGCGGAGGTGATCCGCACCTGCGCGATAGAGGAGGACCGGCAGGCGGTCGAGAACGCCGAGGCCTGAGCGTTGCTCGGCCAGGCCCGCTGGGAGGAGGAGGCCTTCCAGCGGCACGACGAGGCCAGGCTCCAGCACGAAGAAAACAGGTGTGAGGAGGCCAAGTGCCAGCACAAGGACGACAGGCGCCGGCGCGAGGAGGACAGGTGCCAGGAGGACAGGCGTGGCATGCATCACTTGTAATGTTTAACGCTTTTCCGGTCAAGACGACGATAACAGCTTTGTGGCTTATGTCTATTTGATGCTAACAGTATATGCGAGACATTAATTGTGTGCCACGAACCTGTGAAATAAAGATTTGATTTGGGTTCTCTTATGTTATATACCTACAACAAAATTCACTTTGGGAGAGATTTGGAATGAGCGGAGTGTGAGGATTTTTGAAACTTTGAATCTATGCACATTGCTATAACATCCCATGTTTGTAATAAAGTGATAACTTGCACTCATGAGCATAACATGCATTTAATTTGGCTCTAAAAAACATTCCATTAATCGAAAACTATAAATGAAATCATTGAAATCATTTAAGCAGCTAATGGCTGAGATTAAAAGATGAAAAAGTTACGTAAAACATTAGTTATGTACAAACAAGATAACAAACTAAGACGGATAAAATAATACATGGCGAGTAGCGACGTTGCCATCTGTTCATGGATCTGAGATCGGGAAGCCCAGATTGTGTTGCGCTGTGGAAAAATAATCCTCACGTTCAGCGATTTATTTCCTGTTTTTCAATATCACCACATACAAAAGACACGTATAGTCAACGATATATTGAAAAGTGTCTTTGGCTCATGGGCACCGGTGCTCGTGCTGTTTAAAAAAAATCGAAAATCATACATATTTATTTCAAAAAAATCTGAAAATAAATCTAGACATAATAAATGATGTAACCTCAAGGTGTGTAAAATTTCAATATGAAATTATTTATATTGTAGACTACATAAAAAGACAAAATCTGTTGAAAGTTGGAGATTTGAAATATGCATACCCAGATCCACACGTTTGTTATTTTTGTGCAGCCCAGAATTGTTTGTATTTGAAATTGAAATTTTGCATGTTTATGGGACAATTCATTGGCTACACCTTGATTTTTTTTCTATTTTTTTGAAACACATAAATGTGATTTTTATTTTTTCTAAAATAGCAGGAGCACTGGTGCCCAGGAGCACCAAATCTCTGTCCTCACGATATATTCCTTTCTTATTGCAAAAAATAATTCTCCAGAAAATTATAAATGGTTAAAGATGTCTTTGGCACAAATGATATTTTATTAATATAGTATTTATGGTGAATATAGAACCATGCTAATTCAAATCTCATATATAACTGCCGATAGATCTACTAAGGCCGCAATGTGAGTCAAATCTGTCTAGAAACATGTACTTTTTAATAACGCGTGACATGTAATCCGTGTTGCATCTGTCTCATCTACATGCAGGTCACCCAGTAAACCATTGAATTCATTACGAAGACTTCGAAATGTGATATATACTTCATTTTTTCTCGGTATTTTGAGAATCAATTTTGACATTGATTTGATCAATAAAACATGTGCTATGTGGCACAAAAATTATATCATCGAACTTGCACTCTTAAATCTCTACTGATATAATTTTCATGACATATTTCTTATGTAATTATTGCCTAAGTTCCTGGTGAAAGCTAGGTCATGCAAAATGGAGACGACATGTAAATAAGGATGGAGGAAGTACATTGTGTAACTATACTGTGTGGGAAAGGTGAAATTTACTCGTAATCTGTCATTACATGTTTCATAGGGACCCATATACCCTTGGGGTTATCCTGCGCCATGGAAGATGAACTAGGAAAAGAATATACAACCAACAAAGTCTGACATTGGGATTTTGCATAACAAGATGCCCAAAACCCATAGAAACTATGTCTTGTAGTTCCAAAATTTTCATAAACAGTCTATATGTACCTTGTTCGATGTTGTATGTACCTGCAAATTAATTTCAGTACACAAAAAGGTTTCAAACATCATAGGTAAAGTCAGCAAAGTTCTCAGATTTTCTTAGAATTAATACTCACCTTGTCTAAAAATATGGTACCTTTGTAAATTTTTATCCTTTGCATAGGCCTGCTTACCTTAGCACGCATCCAACTGGCTATTTTTGGTAACATCAAACTGTGACAACGCAAGTTGCAACGGGCGCCACTAACTCCTTATGACTTTGTGCCTCGAACCTGTAATTAGGTTTTCTCACCTGTTCATGTCATGTCATCTTGTAACTTGTGCGGTTCCCATGCTGTGATCGTAATATATCATGCAGGCAGCTCGCTCTATGCATTCGGTTCGCACACCTACCTGTCTCGGCGAAGGGAGCAGGTGTAAATTAATCAACTTGGATGCCAAATTAGCCCTGGCAGCTCGGGATGCTATATAATGTCGTTGACGACGCTGAAACTTTCGTGAGAGATTCATGAATTTAGGAGTTGGACAGTCCGAACTCTTACTGGATGGAGCATCCCCTTGCAAGAAAATCAATGGTCCCCGATAGATTTTTCAGAAACTTCCATCACAAGTGCCCTACCACATGTTTTAGCTTCAGAATTTGCAGATGTTTTAGCTTCAGAATCTGCATGTTTTCTAACTGCAGTTCAAAATCTGACTTGTCATGCCACCTATATACCAACTGATTAGCGATGGCGAAACCTGATGCCTCTGTAACTGTGAGATGCTTAGATACTTGAACAGCGCCACACAGGCAAGCAGGCAGGCAATTTATAATTTGTACTATTACAAACATGCACCGATTAAACTGAAGAACTGGAATCTGACGGCGCTGCTTATCCCACCCTACTGTGTGTAATAGCTCTGAGCTACAGGTGAAAAAACAGACACTGCTACACACCACCATCATGGGGTTGGTTACGCTCAGCTGCAACCGTGCTGCGAGTAGCAGTGCAGCGCACAGTGCTAATGCGTCCCAATGATGAAGACGCAGAGATAATCAATACGTTCAGGTTCTTAAATTCGCCCGGATCGATTGATCGTACGTCCGTTTCGTCGCACAGTGCTCCCTGTGTGGTTTCATGGGTCTCTTCTGCACTTGCGCTCGTGGCCCAGGTTTGGCTTTTACAGGTGCAAAGATTAGCCGCTTCAGAACCACAGTGGCTACTACTTTGCCAGAACTGTCCACACATGTTTGGCAGGGTATAGAAGATGAATGGGTTTTTTGTTTCAAGGGAGCGGATATGTAGAAAGATTTGCTTCTGGTAGTTGTTCAAGCTGTGGCCTGTGAAGAGAGAAAGGTGCAGGCAGTCTGAAGTCTGAATCATGTTTTATCGAAAGGACTGGCGATTTATAATTTCTTACTAAGAAGAGTAGCATTGCATATTTGGACCTAGCTTTTTTTTCGATAAAAGATGCTTTATTACTTTGAAAAGCAATTACATCTAGCCTCTGCATAACCAGGATGCACACAGCCGTTTATATGTCTCAAGTCAAAAGTCGGAAAAAATAAAACTAGGCGAAATACATATCGAAGCGATGAATCATATGACGCCTAAGGTGTGGGTGGGGCTTCAATCCGTAGACTATGCTGCCACCCATGTAGGGAAAAAGTATCCCTCGCTGTAGCGTCCAACTATGTACAGACCTCCGTAAACAGGTCTCGGTTCTCCACTCGCTGAAGAGGTAACCACAAACGGAGAATACTTGTACTGTAGATGACCTGCAAAATGGAGCAATTTTTATCATTAATTTTTTTGTCATTTCTACTTAGCCAAAGCGCCCAGATAACTGCTAGCGCCCCCACCCTAAGAAGCAACTTGAACCTTGAATCGATACCATGAAGTCAATTGCTAAAGACATTGGCTACACTAGTCGGAGGATACATGCTAGACGCTACTTGGATAACTAGCCATATATCACAAATTGGCACTGGAAGAAAATGTGTTTAATAGTTTCATCGTGATGACAGAAAGCACACAGTGTACTTCCATGCCAATTAAGTTTAACAAGATTGTCTTTGGTGAGGATAACTCCTCGACGAATATACCATCCAATTTTTTTTATTTTTAATGGTATTTTCATCCTCCAAATTTTCTTATGATTATCAACTGGTATGTCAGAATGAAGGATCGCATTGTAAAATGATTTTACCGAGAAAGTGTCATCTACATGAAGATTACATCTAAATTCGTCCGGTTCAGCCGATAGTTGTATATATCCTAGCTGGTGAATTAGGGAATTCCATGCCAATAGCCTTTGCCCAAGCAAGACCCGTCTGAACGTCACATTCGTGGGTGAGGTAGCCATTACCGTGGCAATGATATCACCTTTGCGACGAACAATACTATACAAGGCCGGATACTGTTCACTTAAGGGTGCACTGTCTAACCAAATGTCTTCCCAGAACCGTATCTATGCTCCATTCTTAATCAAGAAAGTACCATGGCGAAAAAAGACATTTTTTGTCGCCATGAGACCATCCCTGAAGTGCGAATCCCCAGGTTTCCAAACCATTTGGGATAACGTCTTCGAGCCGATATATTTTCTCCGAAGAATACTTTGCCAAATCCCATCCTCGGTAAGATGGTTAAACATCCAAGTACCTAGCAGGGCTGAATTCTTGACTTCCAGATCATGAACTCCAAGCCCTCCTTGATCTTTGGGACTACAAACTATACTCCATTTAATCAGTCGATATTTCTTTTTCTCGCTGTCCCCTTGCCAAAAGAATCTGGATCGATAATAATCGAGCTTATGCAGAAGTTATTTTGTTACTAGGAAGAATGATAACATATACAGTACCATGTTTGTTAGTACCGAATTAATGAGTACCAATCTTCCCCCCAGGGACAACAATTTACCCTTCCAACTACTAAGACATTTTTGTAATCTTTCTTCCACTATTTTCGGCGATTCCGATAATGAATTAGAATAACCAAATAGCAAATAGGAAATTGGTCTTGCCCACAACCAAAAAAACTCTGCATACAAAGTCGTATCGTTTTGGGCATCACCGAAACAAAATAATTCACTTTTATGGAAATTGATTTTTAATCCCGACAACTGCTCGAAAGCCGCCAAAATTAATTTCTGATTGCGAGCTTTTTGGAGATCGTGATCCATAAAAAGAATTGTGTCATCGACATATTGGAGGATAGATAAACCACCATCAACCAGATGTGGTATCACACCTTCAATCTGACCATCAGACTTGGCCCGCTCTATCAGTATAGCCAACATATTCGCTACAATGTTAAACAACATTGGTGATAACGGATTCCCTTGGCGTAACCCTTTTCATGTTTGGAAATACTGGCAGGTATCATCATTAACCCGGATTTGGACCTAGCTGAACTAATTGTAACAGCTGCTATCGCTATCTCGGTCCAATTTGATAGTGTTTTCGATCCACATGCGTCTTGGATCTGTTGCACGAGCGTCTGGGACCACCAACCCAGTCCAACCGGAGACCAAAAGAAACTTACGACATGTCTTGAGCTCTCTTCCACAAAAGACTACCCTGTTGGGAGGAGACACTCACCTTTATAAGCCGCTTAACGTTCTCCTCCCACAACGGATGCGAGACTAAGCCTAAGACTGCTCATAGTGGGAGTAACATAGCTAGTAACATCACACATCTCAAGGCATTTTGGTGACATGGCATGCTAATAAATGAAGAAAGAGAGTGAGGTGGTAACTAGCTATGTTACCATAACACCACACACCTCAAGGCAAGATGACTGTACAACATAATAAATGATACAATGCATGACACCACATATAAGTTACTACTCACTATGCAGGTAGTAATCTAGACTAGTAACATGGCATATGTTACTAGTCTAAGTTACTCTCCACTATGACCAGCCTAAGACTACTCATAGTGGGAAGTAACATAGAGTAGTAACATGTGTGCATGTTACTACTCTATGTTACTACCTTCATAGTGGTTAGTAATGTTAAAGTAGTATCATAGATGTCTTCATTGATTAGCTTGTAGACTCATTATATCTTGGGAAGTGTGATGCTACAGTAAGATTCATTAATTAGCTTGTAGATTCATTAGCTAGCTATGTTACTATATTCTCCTCTCTCCTCATTAACTCACTGCCACATAAGCAATTTTAGTGAGTTGGCCACTTAGTTAATAATGAAGTTACTCCCAGTATGAGTAGTCTAACAAATCTTCCCCTCACACCGGTAACATGGACCAACTTAACACAACGTTTTCCAGCCCAGTGGCTAGGGGCCTATCAGTGACCATGTTTCTCGGGGAGAGTGCCCATGGCCCATTGTAAATTCGTGCTGGTCTCCGGTTGGGCTACATTGATGGACCATGTGAGTCAAAAACACTGCAAAAAATGGACCCGAGATTGCGATAACAACCCTTATATAATTGGTACCAGAGCCGAGATGTTCAGATGCAAATCTCATATGTACTCACACTGATCGGTCATAGCCTGTTAGAATGGAAGATCCTCACCTTTTCAAGTCGCTTAACTCCTCCTCCTAACACAACCAATGTGAGACTAAGCCAAAAACTAGGTATGCGCCACACAAATATACGCAAACCCTGCCAAACAGGCGAGTTTTATTTTTCTCACATCAGCCAGATTAACCGGGATGGCAGGTCAACACAGTGTAACTCTCTTCGCTACTGTTAGGGCAATATGCTTGTTGTATTACCAGGGGGCCAAAGGCCACAATATATAGTACATGTACAGGTGCACATATGCAGAAAGCCCCCTAACATATGGGGAAACTACAATATACAGATATATACATCTAACACCCCCCTCAAACTCATGGTGGATCCACAACACTGAGTTTGGAGAGTAAGAAATCATGCTGCGCTCGAGTATGTGCCTTCGTAAAGAAATCCGCCAACTCCAAATATGAAGGCACATAATGAACCGCAACAATATCATCATGTACCTGTGCACGTGTGTAAAAGCATCAACACCGATATGCTTGGTCAGCTCATGCTTGACCGGATCACGTGCAATACTGATAGCACCTGTACTGTCAGACAGAAGTGGAGTGGGTGTCGTAAGAGAGACCCCAAAATCTACAAGCAACCACCGTAACCAAGTCACCTCAGCAATCAACAAAGCCATAGCCCGCAACTCAGCCTCAACACTCGAACGGGAAACTGTGACCTGTTTCTTCGTCTTCCAAGCAACAAGCGAACCACCAAGAAACACACGAGTAAGCGAAAGCGAACGACGATCCGTAGGATCACTCGCCCACGTAGCATCCGAATAGCACTCGGAGCCGGAGAGAGCTGGAACGGGGAAAGAAAAGGCGACGAGTGATCGTGCCACGAAGATAACGAAGAACACGGAGGAGATGACTATAGTGAACAGTGGTAGGAGCTGAGACAAACTGACTCAGAATATGAACAGGATAAGAAATATCAGGACGAGTGAAAGTAAGATAAACAAGACTCCCAACAAGATGACGATAACGGGTGGGATCAGGAAGAGGATCACCATCAGTAGGACGAAGCTTAACATTAAGCTCTATAGGAGTATCGACTGTGCGCTCATCCCCAAGAGCAGCACGAGCAAGAAGATCCCGAATGTACTTTTCTCGAGAGATAGAAAAGCCATCGAAGTGGAGGAAACCTCAATGCCAAGAAAATAGCGAAGAGGACCAAGATCAGTCATAAGAAGCTGATCACGAAGACGAGCCTTGACGAAGGCAATATACTCAGGATCATCACAAGTAATGATCATATCATCAACATAGAGAAGAAGAGTACGTCCACGAGGAGAAGTGTGAACGAAAAGTGCTGGATCATGAAGACTAGGAGAGAAACCAGCAGCAGTCACCACAGAGGCGAAGCGCTCAAACCAGGCACGAGGGGCCTGTTTGAGACCATAGAGAGAACGTCGAAGACGACAAACCATCCCATCGTATCTATAATTTCTGATGTTCCATGTTTTATTCTACCAATTGCTACATGTTTTATATACACTTTATATCATTTTTATGCATTTTCCGGGACTAACCTATTAACAAGATGCCGAAGTGCCAGTTCCTGTTTTCTGCTGTTTTTGGTTCCAGAAAATTACTTCTGCGAATATTCTCGGAATTGCGCGAAACAAAAGGCCACATCCCTATTTTTCCAGAAACTTCACGGAGTCCAAAGGAGAGACGAAGGGGGGCCACGAGCTGGCCACCTCATAGGGTGGCGCGGCCCCAACTTCTGCCGCGCCACCAGGTGGGGTGGGCCCCTCGGGACTCCACCGACGCTGCCCCTTCGCCTATATATTGCCCCAGATGCGAAAACCCTAAATAAGCCATTCATATTCCACCAAGGGTTCCACATCGCCGCCGCCATCGACGAAAAGTTTCGGGGGACAGAATCTCTATACCGGCACCCTGCCGGGACGGGGAATTGCCCCCGGAGTCATCTCCATCGACACCACCACCATCTTCATCGTCGCTGCTGACTCCCATGATGAGGAGGGAGTAGTTCTCCCCCGAGGCTGAGGGCTCTACCGGTAGCTATGTGGTTCATCTCTCTCTCCCATGGTGTGATCTTTATGTGATCATGAGCTTTGTAATCTAGTTGAATATGTAGATGTTACTCTTGCCTATTATGCACTCTAGAGGTTACTTTAATATGAACTCCGGAGTCACTCTCCACGGTGTGATGGTGACGAGTGTGCGCATCGTGTGTGATTCCTTTATGACGTTGTGGAGCTTGTTTACTCCGGCTTGAGGTGTGCTTTTGCAGCCCTACACAATGAATGGTGTTTGTTATCCAACAAGAGAGTGTTTGAGAGTAGCATTTATTTATTCAATTATGTGATCATTGTTGAGAGTGTCCACTAGTGAAAGTATGATCCCTAGGCCTTGTTTCTAAGCATTGAAACACCGTTTCCAACAAGTTCTGCTACATGTTCGCTTGCTGCCATTTTTATTTCAGATTGCAATTATATAATCATCCCTATTACTTGTATTTCACTATCTCTTCACCGAACTAGTGCACCTATACATCTGTCAAGTGTATTAGGTGTGTTGGGGACACAAGAGACTTCTTGTATCTTAATTGCAGGGTTGCTTGAGAGGGATATCTTTGACCTCTACCACCCTGAGTTCGATAAACCTTGGGTGATTCACTTAAGGGAAACTTGCTGCTGTTCTACGAACCTCTGCTCTTGGAGGCCCAACACTGTCTACATGAATAGAAGTGTGCGTAGACATCAAGCTATTTTCTGGCGCCGTTGCCGGGGAGGTAAGGTAAAAGGTATTCACATCCTCCGACTACTAAGCTATTTCCTAGCACTGTTGCCGGTGTGTGAGTGCTCGAAGCTATTTCCTTTAGATTCTGCAATTATATCTTTTTGTCTCTTGTTTTTATTTTCACTAGTTAGGCTTAATGGAAAACAACAAAAAAATTAGAGATCTTTATGAACTTTATATTGAATTAGGACATGATGTGTTTGAAGAGAGAATTAAAAAACCCATGGAACTTTGTTTGCAAAATAGTTGTAGCAATGTTTTTAGCATGAATTCTTTGAACACTATTATTTTTAATGCTATGGAAAAGTCTAAGCTTGGGGAAGCTGATATTTTTAGTCCCCCAAGTTTTGAGGAGAAAATTTTCTTTGATGATACTTTGCCTCCCATTTATGATGATTATAATGATAGTGGTATTTTGGTGCTACCTACTATGAAGGATAACGTTTATTATGATTATACCATGCCTGCAATTTATGATGATTACAATGATGGTTGTGATAGTTTTACTCCCACTATTACTAATAAAATTGATTATGCTTATGGGGAGAGTAATGATACTTTTATGCATGTGGATCATGATAAGAATGCTTTATGTGATAGCTATATTGTTGAGTTTATTCATGATACCACTGAAAATTATTTTGAGAGAGGAAAGTATGGGTATAGAAATCTTCATGTTACTAAATTTCTTCTCTTTATGATGAATGTTTTGAGCTTTCTCTTGATTTGCTTTTATTTGCTGGGTACTTTAAGACCTACTGGTCCTTATGAGAGAGGGAGACACGATTTCATATATCACAATAATATTAAGTCTCCTCTCCTTGCGTTGAAATTTTTGAAGTTACACTTGTTTTGTCTTCCTATGCTACTCACTCTGTTCTTTTCATTGACTTGTTTTCTTACAAGGCTCCTATGCATAGGAAGAGTGTTAGATTTAAACATGTTTTATATATGCTTCTTGATGCTCTCTTTTCAACTCTCATCTTTATGTGAGCATCATAAAAATCACTATGCCTAGCTAAAAGGCTTTAAAGAAAAGAGCTTATGGGAGACAACCCAGCGTTTTTATTTTCTATTTTTTTTATTTTCTTTTTGTTTTGAGTCAAGGTGCTTGTTACTTATGTAGCAATACCTTTGTATCTTTATTTTCTTGCATTGTTGTGCTAAGTAAAGTCTTTGATAGAAAGTTGATACTAGATTTGGATTTCTGCGCAGAAACAGATTTTTAGCTGTCACGGTTTTGAGTTTTTCTCTCTGCAGAAAAATCGTAAAATCCTGAAACAATTCATGAGTAATCCTCAGATATGTACGCAACTTTCATTAAACTGGAGCTTTTCCATCTGAGCATGTTAAGTGCCTCGAAAAAATTCGTCTTTACGGACTGTTCTGTTTTTGACAGATTCTGCCTTTTATTTCGCATTGCCTCTTTTATCGTGTTTGAGTGGATTTCTTTGCTCCATTAAATTTCAGTAGCCTTGGGTAATGTCCAGAAGTGTTGGGAATGATTGTGTCCTTGCTGAACATGTGAATTTTTGATTACGCACTAACCCTCTAATGAGATTGCTTTGAGTTTGGTGTGAAGGAAGTTTTCAAGGATCAAGAGAGGAGGATGATATAATATGATCAAGAAGAGTGAAAAGTCTAAGCTTGGGGATGCCCCCGTGGTTCATCCCCATATATTCCAAGAAGACTCAAGCGTCTAAGCTTGGGGATGCCCAAGGCATCCCCGCTTCTTCATCGATAATTTATCAGGTCATCTCTAGTGAAACTATATTTTAATTCCGTCACATCTTATGTTCTTTATTTGGAGCGTCTGTGTGCTTTTATTTTCATTTTGTTATTTTCATTATCTGAATAAATCGGATCCTAGCATGCTTGTGTGGGAGAGAGGCACGCTCCACTTTTTCATTTGAACACTTGTCTTCTTCGTTTTACTTTTCATGTTCATGGCGAAAGCTGAAAGCCGCAACACTTATTGTTATTTGGTTGGAAACAGAAAATGCTTCATGTGGTAATTGGTATATTGTCCTGAATAATTTGATACTTGGCAATTGTTTTGAGCTCTCAAGTAGATCAAGTTTAAGCTCTTGCATCATGTAGTTTAAACCTATTAGTGGAGAATTACCGTAGAGCTTGTTGAAATTTGGTTTGCATGATTGGTCTCTCTAAGGTCTAGATATTTTATGGTAAAAGTGTTTGAGCAACAAGGAAGACAGTGTAGAGTCTTATAATGCTTGCAATATGTTCTTATGTAAGTTTTGCTGAACCGGTTTATACTTGTGTTTGCTTCAAACAACCTTGCTAGTCAAAGCCTTGTACTAAGAGGGAATGCTTCTCGTGCATCCAAAACCTTGAGCCAAAACCTATGCCATTTGTGTCCACAATAACTACCTACTATGTGGTATTTTTCTGCCATTCCAAGTAAATACTTCATGTTCTACCTTTAAACAATTCAAAACTTTATTACTCCTTATTTGTGTCAATGTTTTATAGCTCATGAGGAAGTATGTGGTGTTTTATCTTTCAATCTTGTTGGGCACACTTTCACCAATGGACTAGTGGCATATACATCCGCTTATCCAATAATTTTGCAAAAAGAGCTGGCAACGGGGTGCCCAACCCCAATTAATTAACTTTCATTAATAATTCTCTTCATATGTTTTGCCCTGATTTATCAGTAAGCAACTTAATTTTGTAATAGACACTCCTCCATTGTATGTGAAATGTTGGAAGGCACCCGAGGATTCGGTTAGCCATGGCTTGTGAAAGCAAAAGGTTGGGAGGAGTGTCATCTATAAATAAAACTAAAATACATGTGTAAACAAAAGAGAAGAGGGATGATCTACCTTGCTGGTAGAGATAACGTCCTTCATGGGAGCCGCACTTTGGAAGTCTGTTTGACAAGGGGGTTAGAGTGCCCACTGCCATTCGTTGACAACAACAAACACCTCTCAAAACTTTATTTTTATGCTCTCTATATGATTTAAAAACTTGAAAAGCTCTAGCACATGATTTAATCCCTGCTTCCCTCTGCGAAGGGCCTTTCTTTTACTTTATGTTGAGTCAGTTTACCTACTTCTTTGTATCTTAGAAGCAAACACTTGTGTCAACTGTGTGCATTGATTCTTACATGCTTGCATATTGCACTTATTATATTACTTTGTGTTGACAATTATCCATGAGATATACATTTTGAAAGTTGAAGGCAATTGCTGAAACTTAAATCTTCCTTTGTGTTGCTTCAAAACCTTTTATTAAGAATCTATTGCTTTATGAGTTAACTCTTATACAAGACTTTTTGATGCTTGTCTTGAAAGTACTATTCATGAAATTTTTTTGTTATATGATTCAGTTGTTTAGTCATTATCTATTTGTTAGCAAACTATAGACCATTGCTTTGAGTCACTTTATTCATCTCATATGCTTTACAATAGTATTGATCAAGATTATGTTGGTAGCATGTCACTTCAGAAATTATTCTTGTTATCGTTTACCTACTCGAGGACGAATAGAACTAAGCTTGGGGATGCTTGATACGTCTCCAACGTATCTATAATTTCTGATGTTCCATGCTTATATTCTAACAATTGCTACATGTTCTATATACACTTTATATCATTTTTATGCATTTTCCGGGACTAACCTATTAACAAGATGCCAAAGTGCCGGTTCTCGTTTTTCGCTGTTTTTGGTTCCAGAAAATTACTTCTGCGAATATTCTCGGAATTGCGCGAAACAAAAGGCCACGTCCCTATTTTTCCAGAAGCTTCACGGAGTCCTAAGGAGAGACGAAGGGGGGCCACGAGCTGGCCACCTCATAGGGTGGCGCGGCCCCAACTTCTGCCGCGCCACCAGGTGGGGTGGGCCCCTCGGGACTCCACCGACGCTGCCCCTTCGCCTATATATTGCCCCAGATGGGAAAACCCTAAATAAGCCAGTCATATTCCACCAAGGGTTCCGCAGCGCCGCCGCCATCGACGACAAGTTTCGGGGGACAGAATCTCTGTTCCGGCACCCTGCCGGGACGGGGAATTGCCCCCGGAGTCATCTCCATCGACACCACCGCCATCTTCATCTCCGCTGCTGACTCCCATGATGAGGAGGGAGTAGTTCTCCCCCGAGGATGAGGGCTCTACCGATAGCTATGTGGTTCATCTCTCTCTCCCATGGTGTGATCTTTATGTGATCATGAGCTTTGTAATCTAGTTGAATATGTAGATGTTACTCTTGTCTATTATGCACTCTAGAGGTTACTTTAATATGAACTCCGGAGTCACTCTCCACGGTGTGATGGTGACAGTGTGCGCATCGTGTGTGATTCCTTTATGTTGTGGAGCTTGTTTACTCCGGCTTGAGGTGTGCTTTTGCAGCCGTACACAATGAATGGTGTTTGTTATCCAACAAGAGAGTGTTTGAGAGTAGCATTTATTTATTCAATTATGTGATCATTGTTGAGAGTGTCTACTAGTGAAAGTATGATCCCTAGGCCTTGTTTCTAAGCATTGAAACACCGTTTCCAACAAGTTCTGCTACATGTTCGCTTGCTGCCATTTTTATTTCAGATTGCAATTACTACTTATAATCATCCATATTACTTGTATTTCACTATCTCTTCGTCGAACTAGTGCACCTATACATCCGACAAGTGTATTAGGTGTGTTGGGGACACCGGAGACTTCTTGTATCTTAATTGCGGGGTTGCTTGAGAGGGATATCTTTGACCTCTACCTCCCCGAGTTCGATAAACCTTGGGTGATTCACTTAAGGGAAACTTGCTGCTGTTCTACGAACCTCTGCTCTTGGAGGCCCAACACTGTCTACAGGAATAGAAGCGTGCGTAGACATCAAATACCCAGGAGGAGGTTGCATGTAAACCTCCTCACTCAACTCGCCATTAAGAAAAGCATTCTGAACATCAAGCTGGGAGACAGACCCGCGGCGAACAGAAGCAACAATAAGAAGGGTACGCACAGTAGTCATATGAGCCACAGGGGCAAAAGTCTCATCATAGTCACGGCCGTGCTCCTGCTGAAAGCCACGAGCCACAAGACGCGCTTTATAGCGCTCAAGAGATCCATCGGAGCGAGTCTTAATTTTATAGACCCACTTACACGTGATAGGACGAACACCGGAAGGGGAGAAACAAGATCCCAAGTGCCAGTGCGCTCAAGCGGAGCGATCTCCTCAGCCATGGCAAGTTGCCATTCAGGATGACGCTCGGCATCCCGATAAGAAGTCGGCTCGGAAACGACAGAGAGACCATACTGACTAGGAGAGTAACGAGCTGGAGCACGACGCTGACGGACAAGCCGTGAAGGGGGGAGTTCATCAGCGGAGGACAACTCATCAGAAGAAGAGGAAGAAGGGACAGCATCAGAAGGATCCGAAGCCGGAGAACGAGGAGTACTAGGTGGACTAGACGGAGGAGAGGATGGCGCCGAAGGGGGCACATCAGGACTAGGAGGGGGAGGAGACGGGATAGCAGGGGGTGCATCCGGAAAAAGAAGAAAAGAGATAGCATCCACCGGGTGAGTACCCGAGGTGGGACGAGGATAGAAGGGACGCGTCTCATCAAACGTGACATCACGAGAGATGCGCATCCGACGACCAACGGGGTCCCAACAGCGATAGCCCTTATGCTCATCATCGTATCCGAGAAAAACACACTCAACAGATCGAGCGGTCAGCTTGGTGCGATCGCGAGGAGGGAGAAGAACATAGCAAACGCAACCAAATAAACGAAGTGTCGAGTAATCTGGAGAGCAACCAGAAAGACGCTCGAGAGGAATGCCACCTTGAAGGACAACAGAAGGTTGAATGTTAATGAGGTAAGTCGACGTAGCGACAGCCTCAGCCCAGAAATGCGGTGGAAGAGAGGAAGCAATCATCATAGCACAGGTAGTCTCAAGAATATGACGATGCTTACGCTCGGCGACACCATTTTGAGCATGGGCGCCGGGACACGAGAACTGGGCAAGGGTGCCCTGCTCAGCAAGAACACCACGCAGGTGCTGGGAGATATACTCTCCTGCAGAGTCAGCACGAAACACACGAATAGGCATGGAATACTGAGTACGAACCATGGCTGCAAAACACTGATAAATAGAAAGCACCTCACTGCGAGAGTGCATAAGAAACAACCAGGTGTATCGCGAAAAATCATCAATAAACAAAATATAGTATCGATGACCCCCTTTCGAAGGAAAGGGAGCTGGACCCCAAACATCTGAATGAACTAAATCAAAAGGTCGCTGAGATACAGACGCACTAGTAGGATAGGGAAGTTGAATCTGTTTGCCTAGCCTACAACCCTTACACGAATGCAAAGACACATCTCCTGAGACAGACCCCAGAAGACCACGACGAACTAATGACGATAAACGGGAGCCACAGAGGTGACCCAGCCGATGATGCCACTGCTGAAAAGATCCAGTGACAGAAGCAGCAACCGCAGGAGAACTGGCAGATGAAGTGGCAGCAGAAGGAACGTGAAGCCAGTCTAACTCCCAGAGCCCCGGGGACTCAAGGCTGCGAGGGCCAGCTCCAACCGGGGCTCGTGTACGGCGGTCCTGAACAGCACAAGAATCAGCGTCAAGAATGACGCGACAACCAGAATCAGTAAGCTGACTAGTGGAAAACAGGTTCATCTTAAGACTAGGAACATAAGAAACATCAGGAACAGAGAAAGAGGTAGTAGAAAGGGTACCTCGACTGGAAACAGGAAGAGAGGTACCATCAGCCGTGATAACACGAACAGGAGAAACAAGAGAGCGAAGAGCAGAAAGAATAGAAGACGCAGAGGTCATACGAAAAGAAGCTCCAGAATCCAGATACCACGGGGATGACGTACCTGACTGTGTGGAAGATGGTGGTCGCGCGGTGCCAAAAGAGCTAGGCACAGAACCAGCAGTACCCGTCGAGGAAGAGCTTGTACCAGCGAGCAGACCACGAAGACCACAGATAATGTCCTGATCAGATAGCGCAACAGCAGAAGATCCTGAAGAACCAGCCTGACGACGAGTATGCTGCGGCGGGCGTAGGCTAGGATCCCTCTACCAGCAAGTAGAGATAGTATGGCCAGTCCTGCCACAGTAGGTGCAAGGAGGTGATGTCGAACCACGAGGCTGCTGGGGCGACGCTGACCCTGGAATGGAGGAGTAGGAAGTATCGGCTGTGCCGGAGGCCGCAACGAAGCCGGCGGCATAGGAGGTCCAAGAGCAAACGGCACAGGAGGGCCACGAGCAGCAAGAGCAGAGGGAACCTCAAGAAGACCAGCACCACGAAGACGAGTCTCCTCAGCACGAAGCTCAGCAAGTACTTCAGAGAGCGGAACACGACCACGGGCAAGCAGCTGGGCCCGGCGCGGCTCAAACTCCTTACGGAGCCGCGACAAGAACTCAAAAACGCGCTGAAACTCCGGATCCGCGCGCACGGTCGAACGACGGGGACAGGTGGCACACACAGTACTGTACGGAGAGAATCAAGCCGACGCCAAATAGCGAGCACTCCGAGTGTAGAACTCATCAATAGTAGAATCACCCTGTCTGAAGGGCATGCTCCGGCGGACCACAGATAGGTAGAGAGCATCCCCAGACGGCTGATAGCGCTGACGAAGAAAAGCCCACTGAGCAGCAGCAGTGGGAAGACCCATAAACTCAGCCGCATACTGAGGCAGAACACTGGAGGTAAGAACAGCAGTCGCACGAGCATCCTCATCTATCCACTGAGTGTACTCGGTTAGATCCAGCCGGTAAGTCGCAACGGCAGTAGAGTGGTCCTGGACCTTCCGATCATAATCAGCCAGAGCAGTGTCATCAACACTCTTGGCTGCATCCTTATCCGCCTGAGTAGCATCAGGGGCAAGGGCAACAGGTGGCGGTGCAACAGGCACCGTAGGAGCAACGGGGCGCGGCGGACAGGAGACCTCGCCAGAGAGCACACCCAAAAGACGAAGACCGCGCATGTGGACGCGCATGAAGGCAGCGAAATCAGGGTAATTTTCGCGCCATCAAAGATCACCGGGCAGCGAGGGATCGCAACATAGCCCGAGGAAGACATAGCTTTTTTCGTTTTTTTTCAGATCGGCGGACACCGGCGGGGGAGACGGGGCGGCGGGGAAGAGGTGGCCGGCACGGGAGAGGAGCGGCGGGAAGAGGCGGCCGGCAGGGCGACGGCCGGCGGGAGAGGCGGGGGAGACGGGGCGGCGGCCGGCGGGGGAGACGGGGCGACGTCCGGCGGGGGAGACGGGGCGGCGGCCGGCGGGGGAGACGAGGCGGCGGCCGGCCAAGGAGGGAGAGCGGCGGCGGAACAAGCCAAGACGCACGCGCGGACTAGAAAAATAGGACCAAAATTTGCTCTGATACCATGTTAGGGCAATATGCTTGTTGTATTACCAGGGGCAAAGGCCACAATATATAGTACATGTACAGGTATACATATGCAGAAAGCCCCCTAACATATGGAGAAACTACAATATACATATATATACATCTAACAGATACAAGGTCCACATGCATGGAGGTGTTGGTGACGGGTCAAGAAACACAATCGCTTGGGAATGGTTTGATGCATTTCGATGGGACCTGCTTGATATTACTCGTGCGTCCGGTCATCTGAGCTAGTTATAGTTATGGATCATGATAAGCAACAATAGATTCATGGGCCTCATGGCCCCCTACCTACAGCTTGCTCAATGCATTCAAGGCAAGCAAGCACACGCTGAAGAGGACTGCTCACCGAGGCTTAACCTAACAGCCCCGTGTACTTCTCATTTATGATTTTCATAGACAGAAATATCCACAGCATGATACAGTATCATGTATGGAACCATGATTTGCTGAGCCAAAATCCACAACATGATAAATATGAACTTGATGATGCGATTTTTTGTACTTTACGAAATGTATATAGTTTTGCTAAAAATTATGACGACGTACATGGTGTGCGATACTTGCAACACGGTTGCATTATATATATACTCCCTCCTATACACAAATAAGTGAAATTTTGAACATTCTGATTGTTTTTATAAAGTGCATCTACATCACGAAATAAATTATGCTCGTTCCATTCGGGAAACTGCCCCTCTTTGCGATAATATAGTGCGCATTGGTTTGCACAAAAGTAAAATTTCACTAACTTTGACCAAGTTTATTAATAAAATTATCGATATCTACAATACCAAATGTATATACCATATTAAAATATACTTCATAATGAATCAAATGGTATTGATTTGACAACTCTGGATGTGAATACTTTTTTTACAAACTAGGTCAAAGTTCACACTGTTTCACTTTCAGAAAATCTTATAAGCACTATATTTAGAAGACTATAAAAAAAATCTTATAAGCCGAGTAGGACTCATAGTGCTTCTACCAAAATATGGTGCTTTCAAAAAAATCTTATAAGCACTATATTTTGGCATAGAGGGACCGGATGAAGCCTGGTGATCAGGGGGATACGCGAGCACCCCTTCTCTGCTCGACACATGTCTAACGACGTTAGCACTATACACGCATCGACGCGGTCCAGCGCGTCAAGTGAAAGGGCGGAGAGACGCGGGGAAGGTGCACGGCGACGTGCTTGGACGGGGAGACACTGGCGCAACCTCAGATGCGCGAGGTGGAGGCTGGCGAGGTGGAGGTGGAGGCCGACGAGGTAGTGGCCGTTAGCGAGTGGCTGTTAGTGGCCATTAGTGAGTAGCATAATCCAATGGTGGTGGACCAAATCCAACGGTGATAACCGGGTGCTCACGTATCCCCCTGATCACCAGTATGAACAATTAAAAATCTTATACCCTGACAGTGCCACCACCTCGGCCCACCGCCGCTGCCCCTTGGACAAAAACAAGACCGCAAGAGTACCATCTGTGTATTTTCATGTGATCGTGCAATAATATTTTCTATTCCATTTTGCAAAGATTATTACTAGTGAAATTCTATTTACCTCAAGTCAAAATCCACGGCTTTGCCTTCTATCATTGTTAGGATTTGCTTAATAAAAAAGAAGAAGGGGAACTAGGGAAATGCTCAAAGGATGCAGAGGAGGGAGGTAATAATTAAGAGAGGCCTATAAGTCCTACTCCATGCTCATGGAGGTCTGAAGGAGAAAGGAGAAGTTCAAGAAAGCAAAAGTGCTAGCTTCCATGAAGGAGAGGCCCGATGAACTGATCAAGAGAAAGAATGAGATGGCAGGGTGGACTCTTCAAGTTAATATGTAGTTAACTGAGTGGTAGAAGCCAAGGGAAGAAGATGAGGTGACAATATATCAAGAAAGCTAAATGAGAAAGTTGAAGAGGTGAGAAAATATGAGGCAAGGATATAGGCACACATTGCTCACTTGAAGGAGTATACCTTTGTGATTGAGGATGCAAAATATAGGCGTGATGAAGAGTAGAATGGGTAAAGGAGAATGGAGGAGGCGAGGATTATGATGATGGATCCAAATGAGATGCATAATAAGGCAGGGGCCTATTGGGAGCTCACCCTTGAGATCATTTTGGCTCGAAGGGGAAGGGAGTGGAGGTGGTGTGTGATGCTCATTCTATTGGAATAATTTGGATGATCTTCGTATTCGGATGATCTCTTGTTTTCTTTGACCTTTTATTTTGGGAGATGTTTCACATATGATGCACTATGTGATGTGAACATGACTTTGTGATAATAGGCAGGGTGTTTTGATTCATGCATGTTGCAAATTTGGGTTAACTTTCAAATTGTAAATTTTAAAACAGAACTGAAATATTGCTGAATTATGTGTCAAACATAGATGTTTGAATTATTATGGCGGTTAACGATAACAAATAGAATCACAAAAAATAAACAAGAAGAGAAACACATAGTTACCTTATACCTCCCAAAAATACAAGGATCCACCTTACCTATGCTCTAGAGTTTTCATAAGGAAAAAATACTTAGACAAAGAAAGATTAGAATCGACTTGAAAAATTCTAAAGAACGGAACTACTACAAATAACCTGCTAGAGTTGCTCTTAGTGTTGTGTTATTTGAACTGAGTAAGATATACTCCCTCCGCCTCTCGAAAGTTACCTGACATTTATTTAGATTCAGATGTATCTAGACATTAATTTTGACAAATCTCAGACAAGTTCCATGGAATGGAGAAATTAGTACATGAAAAATCAGACAGCTGGCATTTAGCAAAACAAAGTTTAGTTTCCTCGTGAAACAATTTTGGTCGAAACTAGTAGTGGTCAAATTGTACCATGAAAAACATGTAAATGTCCAGAAGGACCGATGTTTGCATCCGGACAAGCATACAATGCTCGGATCGAGTGTTAGGGCATCTCCAGCCGCGCGACGCAAACGGACGCTGAGCGACCGTTTGTGTCCGCCGTGACCGAAAATGCGTCGTGCACCACCTCCAGCGGCGCGACGCAAAGCGACCGGGCCGTCCGCAGAGACGCAAACTTGGCCCAAATATGCGCCAGGTTTGCGTCTCGGCGGACGCTGCGCGGACGCGCAAAGTGTCCGCTCGGTCCTCGCACGGGCCCGCCTGGCAGCGGCACAACTGCTTCGTCTTCCGCAGCATTACTTCCGGGCGGCGCGCTGCAGCCTTCGCAGGGCCGCGTTAATGGCGTGCCTCGGCTTCCGCGAGCGTGCGCAGCTAGTAGACGTTGCACTGGCAGGCCATTGAAGGCGATATGGCGTCGGAGCCTTTTAAATGGACGCTGCCGGCGTCCATTTCGACGACCAAACCATTGCCAAATCCCCCAGTTTCCACCCCACCGACGCCATGGGAAAAAAATGCTGGCCGTTCCGCAAGACGAAGAACGACCAGGAGGCAAGCGGCTCGCGTTCCGGCAAGAAGGCAAGGGTCGGCCGGTACGTCCGCGTTGAGCTCGCGCGGCAGCTATGGGAGGAAAACCGGCATGTGCCATGGCCGGACGCGAACTTGCCGGGAGGGGGCTGGTACCTGAACTCGCGGCGGGTGCCGGTCCTCCCGTGCCGCGCGAGGGCCGAGAGCGGCGGGACGAGGTGCGCCGCCGCCGGCAGATCTTGCCGCCGGATCTGCGGGAGGATGAGGCGTACGCGCTGAACTCCTACAACTGGATTTCATTCGGGACGTGGGAGTTCGACGCGCGCGCCGCGGCCCGGCTACCTCGGCGACGTGGACTTCTTCGACCGAGAGATCGCCGAAGAAGAAGAAGAGAACGACGCCGAGGACGCGGACGACGAGGAGGACGCGGACGAGGACGTCCACATGGTCGACTACGACCACGACGACGGCGGGCCGGCGTGGGATCCGGAGACCCAGCCGCCGGACCTTTCCGAGGATGAGGCCATTGCCATGGCACTGGCCAACAGCGCGCAGGACGAGCTCAACGAGCTCGCTTTGTGGAAGGGGCTCGCAATCCAGCTGCGGGAGTCAGCGCTCGCGCAGGGGAGGTCGGCGACTCCTCCGGCTACGCCGACGCGTTCCAACGACCGCGCTCCGCCTGCTGCTCCGGCGTGGGATCCCTGGCCACAACCTCCTGCCCATGCGGCGGTACCTCCTCCACCGCCGGCGTACGAGCTTCCATGGCCGACGCCGGAGTTCATTAACCTCGTCAGCGACGACGACCAGTAGGCAGCAGCAACTTTTAGCACGCCTTTATGGCTTTTTTATGTTATTTTTTTAACGTAAATTATGGTTGCATGAATGAAAAAAAAAAATTATGCGTCGCGCCGCTGGAGCCACCCCCGATGCAAATGGACGCCCGGACGATTTCGACCATTTCGACCGACGCAAACGAACACGACGCGTCCGTTTCGACGTCCGAAATGCGTTGCGCCGCTGGAGATGCCCTTATGTGCTGGTGGCTAGTGCATTCAAAGGACATAAAACTGGAGTATTTATGAGCTAGCTGCTGGTGAGGCATTAATAGGAAGCCGGATCCAGAACGCTATGGTGTCCGATCCATTGCATCGCAAGGGGAGCCAACAAAGGCCGGATCTTGACAAGAAATTTTGGAGACTTAACCCTTGGCGCCAAGAAAATTGTGAGGCAAGCACAGCTATACCGTCGCAGGCTGCAAAAACAAGTACGCGCAAATTTGGTCAATGAAACATCTCAGCAACAAACATACTACTACAGCTAATGGAGTAAGGGGTCAGCATCGATTAGTTTTAGCAACTGTACAATCATTCCATTGTACCTCTCTCACCAGCTCGCAAAGAATTAACAAAAACTCTGGTCTGACTCTGGTTGAGATTCTTAAAAAAATAGGGCAAAAATCGAGCTCCCGATCATCAGCTCTTCTCTTCCTCATCGAGGGTCGCCGACGAGTAATCCTCGAACGTAATGCACGACGACGACGGCGACTGCGACGGCGGCGACGGGCTCGGCGGGGTGGCCAGGCCCACGAGCATGTCCACGAAGGCGCCCACGATGACGGCGTGCACGCCCTTGGCGTTGAGCTTGAGGTACCACGCCAGGAGCTCCTCCAGGCCCTCCCAGTCCCGCAGCCCGTGCGCCGCCACCATTTCCACCATCGACGCCCGGAAGTCGCCGTACGGGTCCTCCGACTCCACCGTCACCACCACCGTGCCACCCTTCAGCTCGGAGGACTCCGCCGGCGGCGTCTGGTGGTCCTTCTCGCCGGCCGGCGCGGTGGTCGCTTCGTCGGTCTTGGTGGGCGCGTCCGTGGTGGTGACCTCGGCCTCGCCTAGTAGCGCCTCCGCCTGAAACGAAACGAAACATCTCTATCGTGTTAACAGGACTGCTTTCTGTTGTCACCGTCAGCTGGCCAGATAGTTACAGGACGTGCATTGCATTACCTGCTTGGGCGACAAGAACTCTGTGCCGGCCGGCTCGAAGAAGAGCCGCTCCGACCGCACGCCGCACACGACGGCCGTCTCGCGCAGCTGCAGCTCCTTGTTCGTCTCCTCCGCCTCCGGCTCCCGATCGACGGCGTCCTGCCCCGACACGGAGACGGAGCTCCGTTTCCCGCACCACGCCTCGTCGAGAGACGGGCGCCGGAGGAAGTGCTCCGACGACGCGTCGTACACCGCGTTGGCGGTCCGGTACACGGCCGCGGCGGCGGCAATGTCCTCCGGCCTCGCGCGGAAGGAGCTGGTGCGCGGGTGCCGGCACGACGGCCACGGCCACGTGGACGGGGCCGGCGGGTAGCAGAGCTGCCGGTGGTGCGGGGTGGACGGCGACGGGGACGGCAAGGGCGATGGCGGCGACGACGGCGGGCGGTGCACGTCCCGGAGCTTGTATAGGATGGCGGCGAGGCCCTTCCTGGCCTTGGCGGCGGGGCGGTGGCTGCCAGTGCCGCTGGCGATGGCGGCGCGCGCGCGCTTCTTGAGCTTGTTGAAATGCAGGTGGGGAGGGTGCAGGAGAGACATTGCGCTGCCGCGTTTCACGGAAGGGGTCGGTCGTGCTGCTCTGCTCTTGGCGCTTCTGCTCGGCCTCTGTTTATTTTGCTTGTGTTTTATAGAGAGGAGGGAGAAGAAGGTAAGTGAGCTCATTTACTGCAAGGTTGGAGAGGTTTCAGTAAAGAATTGAATACTGCCGTTGAATGGTCTATTGGCCAATGGCGACCACAAGATTTGCATTAACTATGGCCAGAAACAAGAAAAACAATAGGAATCTGACAAAAATACAAGCGCAAAACATAGAAAAACTAGTACTACCTCCATCCAAAAATAGGTATCATAGTTTTGTCAATATATGAATGTATTTAGACATATTTTAGTTATCGATACATTCGTATTTAGAAAAAGTTTAGTCACCTATTTTTAGACGAAGGGACTACAAGATTCGCTTGATTTTCTATGATTTAAAATATGCAAAAAAAGAAATAAATTATTAGTATTGACATGTGAAGTCCTACATAAATTGAAAAAGCACGAACCACTAACAGAAGTTGTCTAGTTACACATGAAAAATGCAAGAAATTTGCATAAAGATGAGTACATATTATAGTTGTTATAGGTATATGGAAATTTCTCGAGGAGGTCTAACATTTTACTGGAAATCCTATGGGATTGTGGTGTAGGAAAGCAATCTATTTTTTTTTTGGGAGGATTCATTCTTGAACCAAATGTACTCTATAGGGAAAAAATCCAACATAGTGAAATGCTACGATAAATTTAATGAGAATCCTTTAAAATCAAATAGGCCATAAGAATGTTAACTTAAATTGGACGAAGAAAAAGAATAACTGGATCCTGCGAGAAGTGTAAGACAAGGTAAGAGTCAAGTTTAACTTCCTAGAAGAAAGCCATTCCATGATATTTAGACACCGACATTCATTTTATTCAAAGAACATCTAAGACTTGTTTGGATCACATGAATATTAAAATTACAAACTATTGATATGGATGCAAGTACAAAGAGATGGTTCAGGAATACAAATGCGATAGTTTGGCGATAAAGATAATATATTAATATTAAGAAGATACCCATTACATGCGGTTTGTGCAACAACAAAAAAAAATTAGAACTAGTTGAGATACCAAGGATCAAACAACAATATAAAAACAAAGCGAAGAAGAAAAAAACATTGATTCGCCAAAGTTATCGATGACTCGTAGTAGCATGAAACAACCACCACCAATAGCATCAGCTGTACCACGGAATAGGTTCTCCAACTGCAACGCCTCGAGGAAGGGTACAACGCACAAGCGTCGGCATCGTCCAATCTTAACCACCAAAATTGGATCTTAGATTTTCATCCTTAAGAAAATCAGATCAATACCGAGACAAATGCCTTCAACAAGGAAATGGCTAAGAGACCACCATGTCAAGTACACCCAAGAAAGGCCAGGCCTGAGGTTTTCAGCCCGAAAAGTCGAGACTCGGTGCACGAACAAGAACACAAAAAGCGAACTATCTATGTGTTGATGCCTCCACTTGTCCATAACGCTGTTGCAATGCACATATCGTTAGGCACAAGAAATATATGTGATAGTTGTTTTGAAGGAAACAAAAAAAGCTCACAAGTCAAAAAAAATGCCTTCATCCTAGGCAAATACTAAGTGCAAGAAAGGTGGTTGGCGTGAATGGTTAAGTTTAGGAAACCAATTACTTTATCCAAATAATACTTACAGGAAAAAACTAAAATATTAGAGTCTTACAAGAAAATTCTATAAATTCTAAAGAGTCCCAAGAGGGCCCTTAAGAAATACTCCATCCGTTCTAAATTAGTCTATAGTCTAGCCCTAAATTTTGTTCTGAAGTAATCTATATTCTAACTTTTAGTCAACAACAACACTAAAAATGAAGTGGTTTTCTCTTTTTATTAGACGTTGTTATAATGTAGCTTTGAGTGGTTCTTCAACAATCTAAGTAGTAATACTAAATGCAATACTAATTTGTCTTATTTTTTCGAGAATGTAGACTAAATCAGAACATAAGGGGTGTATCCTAATTAAAAGTTGAAATCTGACATCTTACAAAACTCCTACAATTCATAGGACCTCGTGATAATATCTGACATCTTACAAAACGAATAAAGGAGCCCCAATTAATACGGTGCATGCAGGGGTGCATGCAGGGGTAAAAGGGGCAAGTAATGATTATTTTTTCTCTCTCTAATCCTTCCTTAATAATCGAGCTACAAAATATATGCCCTTTGCCCTGGGACGGAGGGAGTATGTTTTATTTCCTTTTCTTACATCCATTTATTCATTTTTATGGTTTCTCTTTTTGGCAACTTCATTATATTTTTAAGGAGAGGTTACAATAATAGTTCAGGTTGTGCAAACAGATTGTTGTGTTAGAGGAAAAGCAATCTCAGTGAGCTAAGCCATATATGATGTTCTAAGCTGAATTTCAAGCTCCTCTAGTCTATCATGTTTCAGTGTTGTAAATTGTTCTGCATTGAGTTTCACAAAGATGGTTCTTTTCTTCCCTATGTTCATAACGGTTGTAAATGAGAATTTTTTTTTTTGCTATGATAATGTGGGGAAAATAAAAAAGAGTTGTAAAAAAACGAATTTTGGAGGAACAAATTTGTTTTACATTCCCCTCCAGACAAATATTCTTCTCATAAAATTTACGTGTGAACGTAGACATTGTATGTGTTAAAATTATTAGATTTTTTTTACATTTGGAATGCCCTTGTTACGAGGGAACACGTGCTCCCCATCTTTATTTTGAACTTCCCAGAAATGGTGCATTCCTAACGGAATTGTTTATATAATCATCATATTCTCGCTTGTTCATTTGTAACTTATTTTAGAATTAGTTGAGATACCATGGATCAAACAATAATATAAAAACAAGAAGAAGAAAAAAATTGCTTCGCCAAAGTTATCGATGGCTCGCAGTAGCATGAAACAACCACCAACAATGGCAGCAGCTGTACTACAGAATAGGCTCTCCAACAACAACGCCTCAAGGAAGGGTGCAACGCACAAGCATCGTCATCGTCAATCTTAACCACTAAATTTGGATGGTACATTTTCACCCTGAAGAAAATCCGATCAATATCCAGACAAATGCCTTTAACAAGGAAATGGCTAAGAGACCACCATGTCAAGTACGACTCAGAAAGACCAGACGTAAGGTTTTCACCTTGAAAGTCGAGACACGGACTCGAACAAGAAGACAAAAAGTGAACTCTCTATGTGTTGATGCCTCCACTTTTCCATAACGTTGTTGAAATGCACATATCGCAAGGCACACAAAATATATGTGATTGTTGTTTTGAAAGAAACAAAAAAATGCTCAGAAATCAGAAAATGCCTTGATCCTAGGCAAATAGTAAGTGTAAGAAAGGTGGTTGGCGTGAATGGTTAAGTTTAGGAAACCAATTATTTTATCCAAATAATACTTACATGAAAAACTAAGAGATTGGAGTCTTACAAAAAAATCCTATAAATTATAAAGAATCCCAAGAGGGTCCTTCAGAAATATATCCTAATTAAGAGCTGAAATCTGACATCTTAAGAAACTCCTACAATTCAAAGGACCTCGTGCTCATATCTATGCTTTGCTCCATTTTTCTTGCATCCTTTTGTTTATTTTATGGTTTCTCTATTTGGAAACTTCATTATGTTTCTTAAGGAGAAGTTACAATAATAAGTTGTGTAAATAGATTGTTGTGTTAGAGGAAAAGCAATCTCAGTGAGCTAAGCCATATATAATGTTGTAAGCTGAATTTCAAGCTCCTCTAGTCTATCAGGTTTCAATGTTGTAAATTGTTCTGTATTGAGTTTCACGAAGATGGTTCTTTTTTCTTCCCTGTGTTCCTAATGGCTGTAAAGGAAAAAACTTATTGCTATGATAATTCGGGGGGAATCAAAAACGGAGCTGCAAAAAGCGGTTTTTGGAGGAACAAATTTGTTTTACGTTTCCCTCCGGAAAACTATTTTTTCTCGTAAAAGTTATGTGTGAACGTAGACATTCTATGTGATAAAATTATTAGATCTCTTTACATTTGGAATGCCCTTCTTAACTACGAGGGTACACGTGCTCCCCAGCTTTATTTTGAACTTCCGGGAAACGGTGCATTCCTAACAGGTTTGTTTTTATAATCGTCATATTCTTAACAGTTCATTCTTAACTTGAGGCTTTAGAAAAAACAGAGACATCTCTGAATTTAGAAGTTTTCTTCTCAGAAAGGTTTCTATCAACAACTAGTATCTTCTTTAGGTGGACATCAAGACATGTCTGTTGCGAAGAATGGGGTGTGCTCATCATGTTCCTTTCCCTCCGGCTGTGACCACTGATCAACAGCTTTCTTCGCTTATTTTAAAATCTGTATTTCTAATGTATGGAAAGCTACTTTGCAAAATATTGTAATATCAAAGACTCAGCTGTTTCAGGCTTTCTGATAGGAGAACGCAACAATAGGAAAACAACACGAAATGAGGAGTTTGCGGCTTTGCGCAGGTGGCGCCTTTGGTTTTATCCCGGATGCATACTCCCTGGTTTGCAGTTCATTTCTTACTGAAGAACATCACATATGGCATAATCCTGAACTGATAATCTGCTTGCAGCATCACTTTCTGAATCCTACTTTCATCACTACCCGAATAGTTTCACGGTTTCTGTAGCATTTGAAAATTGAGAGCAGAAATCTACAGTAGATGTGCCTGGCAGGCTGGCACAATCTGCAAGCTATTGAATGCAACAAGGAGGCCGCTGCAGGATATCACGTCTCACACTTATGGTTTTCTGCTCCGCTGCTGCGAGGAATGGCATGGGAAAGACTTGCCACCAGACATTCAATCATCTGGAGGAAATTGCGCTGAAGCTGTTGCAGCGTTGCGTATCACAAACGTGTGATGTGATCCATCCGTGTATCCTCTGTCTGAAGATTGAAACGGAGCGAGAGAAAACTGAGGAGAGATCATTCCAGCCTCCCAGGGCAAAGGCAATCATGGGTTGGGCAATGTGACAAATTTGGGAGCGAGAGAACTGAGGGAGATATCACGGAGAAATTCTCAGTCGATTATTTAACCAGTATGCGCCTTGCTGCTCCTGTCCCTGCTCCTGCATCGTCGCCGATAACCAAGCGGTTCTCGTCTCGGGGCGCAGTATGTTTTTTCGCTAGTTAATCACCACGCGCGCGAGCGTGTCATCATTATCAAGATCAGGCGTCCTGCCATCTTTGATTGCTTAATCAAGCGTCGCCGTCGGAGCTTTTGAGGAGCAAAGCTCTGTCGTCGTCTGCTCGTGCCATGGTTTAAAATTACAGGATGCAGATTGCAGAGTGTTTTCGTAAGGTCGTGCCGGAGTGGGAGATGCACGTGGATTAGGCTGCGCGCGTGCGTGCTTTGGGTCGTCAGATCTCGCCATCGACGGTCAGGTCTCAGTCCCATAGCAAAATCGAGTTTGCCGTTGCGCTTCCCCCACGATAATCCCGTTTGCCCAACCTAATTGTGTTAGTTCAGTGTGCTTCTCTCTATGAGTAATCACTAATTTTTCATGATACCTTAATTATGAATTAAGCAGTGCTTCACAGAGTACATTGGAATATTTTTGCTACCTTGAGTAGCGTTGGTGCTTAATTTGAAGGGACATGCTTGATTAGACCGGTCACGGTGGCAAGTACCATATATCGATATCATACATACGACACTAGTTTATGAAATCACTTCAATAATGCATAGTATCATCAGATAATATCATAGTTTTAGCATATATTTTTTGCAAAATCTCAATAAAAATATGTGTACATGATGTAGTTGTCATTAAATTTTCTAGTATTATGTGTTATGATCTGGTATCATATTATGATACCACTCTCACATTTTTTTTATTAAATATTATGCACATCAGATTTTTGCCAACATGTATAATACTTCTTATGAAACTTTCATTGTGGCTAGTCTTAAGGACCAACACTTAGAAGATACTTATGTATTTTAATGATTATTATCTAATAAATCATCTAGGTACTTACAAAGAGGCACTTGCATTAGAATATATGGATTTACTATGTGTTTAATGTTATGGCAATATTGTTTCCCTTTAAGCATTGGTATAGAAGCAATTTGTATTATACCATTTGGCTAGCTATCTTTTTTTTCGTGGATATTTTTCACATCCTTATTCTCTAAAAAAAGGAAAACATGTTACTCGTGGCCTCGACATCAAGGATGCATACAGATGGCACTGTTTCAACACTATAAAAGGCATCTAAGATAAGGTTATTGAATTGATGCACTAGCTGACTAAACCAAAATTTATAACTGATGGAAAGGAACTAGGAAAATTATTTATTTCAACACTCTCCCTCAACTCTAGGCTAATTTAGTCCTTTGCGTTGGTTCAATGTAGTCTGCAAAATTTTATTTTTCTTAATACAACATGAGCATGATTTTAAACTTGAAACCTCTTAGCTCAGATACCACATAGAGTTGATGCAATAGCCAAGAATTTCCAAACTCCAAAATGATGGAAAGGGGCTATAGGCAATATATTTTATGAAAACATAGTTACACATGATACTGTAGGATAACGTTGCATAGAAAACAAAAAATTTCCTACCGTGAACACGCAATCCAAGCCAAGATGCAATCTAGAAGACGGTAGCAACGAGGGGGTATCGAGTCTCACCCTTGAAGAGATTCCAAAGCCTACAAGATGAGGCTCTTGTTGCTGCGGTAGACGTTCACTTGCCGCTTGCAAAAGCGCGTAGAAGATCTTGATCACGATCGGTTCCGGCGCCACGAACGGGCAGCACCTCCGTACTCGGTCACACGTTCGGTTGTTGATGAAGACGACGTCCACCTCCCGTTCCGGCGGGCAGCGGAAGTAGTAGCTCCTCTTGAATCCGACAGGCACGACGGCGTGGTGTCGGTGACGGTGGAGAACTCCGGCGGAGCTTCGCTAAAGCACGCGGGAGCTATGGAGGAGAGGGGCGGCTAGGGTTTGGGAGGGGTGGCCGGCCTCAAGGGGTGCGGCCAACTTGTGGCTTTGGTGTGTCCGGCCCCTCCCCTATGCCCCTCATTATATAGGTGGATCCCCAAGAGTTGGTCTCCAAGTCTTCGAATAAGACCCGAACCAAAAACCTTCCATAGAGAGGGGAAACCTAGCCTAGCTAGGACTCCCACCAAGGTGGGAGTTCCACCTCCCATATGGGGGTGGCCGGCCCCCTAAGGGGAGTCCACTTGGGACTCCTCCCCCACTAGGGTTGGCCGGCCATGGAGGTGGAGTCCCATGTGGACTCCACCTTCCTTGGTGGTTTCTTCCGGACTTTTCTAGAACCTTCTAGAACCTTCCATAGAACCTTCCGCGACATTTTATTCACATAAAATGACATCCTATATATGAATCTTATTCTCCGGACCATTCGGAACTCCTCGTGATGTCCGGGATCTCATCCGGGACTCCGAACAAATATTCGAACTCCATTCCATATTCAAGTACTACCATTTCAACATCCAACTTTAAGTGTGTCACCCTACGGTTCGTGAACTATGCGGAAATGGTTGAGTACTCACTCCGACCAATAACCAATAGCGGGATCTGGAGATCCATAATGGCTCCCACATATTCAACGATGACTTAAGTGATCGTATGAACCATTCACATACAATACCAATTCCCTTTGTCTCGCGATATTTTACTTGTCCGAGGTTTGATCTTCGGTATCACTCTATACCTTGTTCAACCTCGTCTCTGACAAGTACTCTTTACTCGTACCGTGGTATGTGGTCTCTTATGAACTTATTCATATGCTTGCAAGACATTAGACGACATTCCACCGAGAGGGCCCAGAGTATATCTATCCGTCATCGGGATGGACAAATCCCTTTGTTGATCCATATGCCTCAACTCATACTTTCCGGATACTTAATCCCACCTTTATAGCCACCCATTTACGCGGTGGTGTTTGATGTAATCAAAGTACCTTTCCGGTATAAGTGATTTATATGATCTCATGGTCATAAGGACTAGGTAACTATGTATCGAAAGCTTATAGCAAAAAACTTAATGACGAGATCTTATGCTACGCTTAATTGGGTGTGTCCATTACATCATTCATACAATGATATAACCTTGTTATTAATAACATCCAATGTTCATGATTATGAAACTAATCATCCATTAATCAACAAGCTAGTTAAGAGGCATACTAGGGACTCTTTGTTGTTTACATATCACACATGTATCAATGTTTCGGTTAATACAATTATAGCATGGTATATAAACATTTATCATAAACATAAAGATATATAATAACCACTTTTATTATTGCCTCTTGGGCATATCTCCAACAGTCTCCCACTTGCACTAGAGTCAATAATCTAGATTACATTGTAAGGAACCTAACACCCATGGCATTCTGGTGTTGGTCATGTTTTGCCCTAGGGAGAGCTTTAGTCAACGGATCTGCTATATTCAGATCAGTGTGTACTTTGCAAATCTTTACTTCTCCATCTTCGATGTACTCGCGAATCGAGTGGTAACGCAGCTTGATATGCTTCGGCCTCTTGTGTGACCATGGTTCTTGTGCATTGGCGATGGCACCCATGTTGTCACGAGTATATGACTAGTGGGTCCAATGCACTAGGAACCACACCGAGCTCTACAATGAACCTCTTC
Organism: Lolium rigidum; assembly: GCF_022539505.1. Lineage (NCBI taxonomy): Eukaryota > Viridiplantae > Streptophyta > Magnoliopsida > Poales > Poaceae > Lolium > Lolium rigidum. The sequence goes on from NC_061514.1 coordinate 142,044,144, forward strand.
ATCCATACCGCTTCGATGAAGCCTCCGAAGCCGCTATGTACTCCGATTCTGTTGAAGACTTCGCCACCGTGCCTTCGCTTCGAGCTTGCCCGACTTCTTGCGGCACCATTCAATATAAACACGTACCCGGATCTGTGACTTAGAGTCATCGGGATCGGTGTTCCAACTTGCATCGGTGTAACTTGTTACAACGAGCTCTTGGTCACCTCCATAACAAAGAAACATATCCTTAGTTCTTTTCAAGTACTTCGAGGATATTCTTGACCGCTGTTCGGTGTTCCATTCCTGGATCACTTTGATATCTGCTAGTCAAACTAACGGCATGCGCTATATCCGGTCTTGTACATAGCATGGCATACATAATAGAGCCTACTGCCGAAGCATAGGGGATCCGATTCATCCTTTCTCTTTCTTCTGCCGTAGCCGGTCCTTGAGTCTTACTCAAGACCTTGCACGGTAACATAGGTAAAAACCCTTTCTTACTTTCGTCCATTCTAAACTTCTTTAGAATCTTGTCCGAGTATGTACTCTGCGATAGCCCTATTAGGCGTCTTGATCTATCTCTATAAATCTTGATGCCTAATATATACGACGCTTCACCAAGGTCTTTCATTGAAAAACTATTATCCAAATAACCTTTTACACTGCTTAATAGTTCTATATCATTCCCAATCAATAATATGTCATCTACATATAATATCGGGAATGCTACGGAGCTCCCACTCACTTTCTTGTAAATACGGGCCTCTCCATGACACTTCGTATAAACCCGAAGTCTTTGATCACCTTATCAAAGCGTCGGTTCCAACTTCTTGATGCTTGCTTCGAGTCCATAGATTGAACGGCTGAAGTTTGCATACTTTGTCGGCATTTTTAGGATCGACAAAACCTTTGGGTTGTACCATATACAACTCTTCCTCAATGTCTCCATTAAGGAACGCCGTTTTGACATCCATACGCCAAATCTCATAATCGAAAAATGCAGCTATTGCTAACAAAATCCTCACAGATTTTAGCTTCGCTACGGGTGAGAAAGTCTCATCGTAGTCAACTCCTTGAATTTGTCGGAAACCCTTTGCGACAAGTCGAGCTTTATAGACGATAATATTACCATCGACATCTGTTTTTCTCTTGAAGATCCATTTATTCTCGACAGCCTTTCGGCTATCGGGTAAGTCTACCAAAGTCCATACTTTGTTATCATACATGGATCCCATTTCGGATTTCATGGCTTCTTGCCATTTGTTGGAATACGGGCTCATCATCGCTTCTTCATACGTCGCGGGGTCCTCATCATTGTTATCCACAATCATGACATTTAGACAAGGATCATACCAATCAGGAGTGGCACGTTCCCTTGTCGATCTGCGAGGTTCGAGTAGTTTCCTCGTTCGAAGTTTCATCGATCATTATCATTAGCTTCCTCTCGTTGCCGGTGTAGGCGGTACGGGTACAACTTCCGGTCTTGCGCTACTCGATCAACGAGTATAGATTCATTAATCTCATCGAGTTCTACTTTTCTTCGAGTCACTTCTTTAGTGAGAAATTCTTTCTCAAGAAAGGTTCCGTTCTTAGCAACAAAGATTTTGCCTTCGGATCTGTGATAGAAAGTGTACCCTATAGTTTCCTTAGGGTATCCTATGAAGACGCATTTCTCCGCTTTGGGTTCTAGCTTGTCCGGTTGTAACTTTTTACATAGGCTTCGCAACCCCAAACTTTAAGGAACGACTGACTTAGGTTTCTTATTAAACCATAATTCATACGGTGTCGTTTCTACGGATTTTGATGGTGCTCTATTTAAAGTGAATGCGAGTTGTCTCTAATGCATAACTCCAAAATGATAACGGCAAATCGGTAAGAGACATCATAGAACGAACCATATCTAAGAGAGTTCGATTACGACGTTCGGACACACCGTTTCGTTGTGGTGTTCCCGGCGGTGTCAATTGTGAAAGTATTCCGCATTTCTTTAAATGCATGCCAAACTCATAACTCGGATATTCACCTCCGCGATCGGATCGTAGAAATTTAATCTTCTTGTTACGTTGATTTTCTACTTCACTTTGGAATTCCTTAAACTTCTCAAAAGTTTCGGATTTATGTTTCATGAAATAGATATACCCATATCTACTCGGATCATCTGTGAAGGTTAGAACATAACGATAACCACCGCGCGATGCTACACTCATTGGTCCGCACACATCGGTATGTATGATTTCCAATAAGTCGGTAGCTCGCTCCATCATACTGAGAAAATGGAGTCTTAGTCATTTTTCCCATTAGACATGCTTCGCATCTATCAAGTGACTCAAAGTCAAGTGATTCAAGTAATCCATCGGTATGGAGTTTCTTCATGCGCTTCACTCCAATATGACCAAGACGACGAGTGCCACATATAAGTAGAATTATCATTCAATTTAATTCGCTTAGCATCAATGTTATGTATATGCGTATCACTACTATCGAGATCTAACGAAATAAGCCATTCTTTTCGGGTGCTCGACCATAAAAGATATTATTCATAAAAATAGAACAACCATTATTCTCGGACTTGAATGAATAACCGTCTTGCATTAAACAAGATCCGGATATAATGTTCATGCTCAACGCGGTACAAAATAACAATTATTTAGGCTTAAAACTAATCCCGAAGGTAGATGTAGAGGAAGTGTGCCGACAGCGATCACATCGACTTTGGATCCATTTCCAACGCGCATCGTTACTTCATCTTTCGGTAGTCTTCGTTTATTCTTTAGTTCCTGTTTCGAGTTACAAATATGAGCAACCGAACCGATATCAAATACCCAGGTACTAGAACGAGAACCGGTGAGATAAACATCTATAACATGTATATCGGATATACCTTCTTTCTTCTTCTTGACAAGGCCGCTCTTCGGATCCGCCAAATACTTGGAGCAATTACGCTTCCGGTGTCCCTTCTCCTTGCGGTAATAGCACTCGAGCATCGGGCTTAGGGCCGTTCTTAGGTTTCATAGGAGGCGTGGCAGCTTTCTTGCCACCCTTCTTGAATTTTCCCTTAGACTTGCCTGTTTCTTGAAGCTGGTGGTCTTGTTGACCATCAACACTTGGTGCTCTTTCTTGATCTCAATCTCAGCAGCTTTTAGCATGCCAAAGAGTTCGGGTAACTCCTTGTTCATGTTACGCATATTGTAGTTCATCACAAAGTTCTTGTAACTTGGTGGCGATGATTGAAGGACACGATTAATCCCCGATCTGTTAGGAATCACTATTCCCAAGTCAACGAGTTTCTTCGCATGCCCGGTCATGGCGAGCATGTGCTCACTAATGGAGCTGCCTTCTTCCATCATACGAGTTGAAGAAATGTTTCGATGCTTCATAGCATTCCACGGCCGTATGAGTCTCAAAAATAGCTTTCAGCTCATTCATCAACTCATGAGGATCGTGGTGCTCAAAACGTTTTTGAAGATCGGATTCCGGACTTCACGGGATGGCACACTCGAACTTGAGAGTACCGGAGTTTTCGAGTCTCGTAAACAGCTTTTACTTCATCGGTTTCGGTTTGCAGGGAGGGTCACCTAGCGGTGCATCAAGCACATATTGCAGATTTCCGCCGGAGAGGAAGATCCTCACATGACGGAACCGATCGGTGAAGTTGCTACCGTTGCTCTTAAGCTTTTCTTTCTCTAGGAGCTGGTTAAAATTGATTGGGGACGCCATCTCTACAACATATATTTGCAATAGTTTAGACTAAGTTTATGACAAATTGAGTTCAAATTTTAATTCAACATAATTAAAAATCTAGGTGAACTCCCACTCAAAACAATATCCCTCGCATTGTCTTAGTGATCACACGAACCAAATCCACCACACCATAGTCCGATCATCACGAGACAAAGTGTAATTTCAATGGCGAACACTCAAAGTGCTCATCATATCAATTATATGATTCATGCTCTACCTTTCGGTATCACGTGTTCCGAGACCATGTACGTACATGCTAGGCTCGTCAAGGCCACCTTAGTATCCGCATGTGCAAAACGGCTTGCACCCGTTGTATGCACTTGTTGATTCTATCACACCCGATCATCACGAGATGCTTCGAAACGACAAGTCTTGGCAACGGTGCTACTAAGGATGAACACTTTATTATCTTGAGATTTTAGTGAGGGATCATCTTATAATGCTACCGTCGCGATCTAAGCAAAATAAGATGCATAAAAGGATTAACATCACATGCGGTTCATATGTGATATGATATGGCCCTTTTGTCTTTGCGCCTTTGATCTTCATCTCCAAAGCACGGACATGATCTCCATCATCTTCGGGCATGATCTCCATCATCGTCGGCGTAGCGTCAAGGTCAATGGCGCCGTCTTCATGATTGTCCTCCATGTAGCAACTATTACAACTACCTTGAAATACTACTCAACATGAAATTTAAAGACAACCATAAGGCTCTGCCGGTTGCCACAATACAATAATGATCATCTCATACATATTCATCATCACATTATGGCCATATCACATCACCAAACCCTGCAAAAACAAGTTAGACGCTCTCTAATTTGGTTTGCATATTTTACGTGGTTTAGGGTTTTCGATATAGATCTAATCTACCTACGAACATGAACCACAACGTTGATACTAATGTTGTCAATAGAAGAGTAAATTGAATCTTTACTATAGTAGGAGAGACGAGACACCCGCAAAGCCTCTTATGCAATACAAGTTGCATGTCGAACGAGGAACAAGTCTCATGAACGCGGTCATGTAAAGTTAGTCCGAGCCGCTTCATCCCACTATGCCATAAAGATGCAAAGTACTCAACTAAAGATAACAAGAGCATCAACGCCCACAAAACCATTGTGTTCTACTCGTGCAACCATCTATGCATAGACACGGCTCGATACCACTTGTAGGATAACGTTGCATAGAAAACAAAAATTTCCTACCGCGAACACGCAATCCAAGCCAAGATGCAATCTAGAAGACGGTAGCAACGAGGGGTATCGAGTCTCACCCTTGAAGAGATTCCAAAGCCTACAAGATGAGGCTCTTGTTGCTGCGGTAGACGTTCACTTGCCGCTTGCAAAAGCGCGTAGAAGATCTTGATCACGATCGGTTCCGGCGCCACGAACGGGCAGCACCTCCGTACTCGGTCACACGTTCGGTTGTTGATGAAGACGACGTCCACCTCCCATTCCAGCGGGCAGCGGAAGTAGTAGCTCCTCTTGAATCCGACAGGCACGACGGCGTGGTGTCGGTGGCGGTGGAGAACTCCGGCGGAGCTTCGCTAAAGCACGCGGGAGCTATGGAGGAGAGGGGGCGGCTAGGGTTTGGGAGGGGTGGCCGGCCTCAAGGGGTGCGGCCAACTTGTGGCTTTGGTGTGTCCGGCCCCCTCCCTATGCCCCTCATTATATAGGTGGATCCCCAGAGTTGGTCTCCAAGTCTTCGAATAAGACCCGAACCAAAAACCTTCCATAGAGAGGGGAAACCTAGCCTAGCTAGGACTCCCACCAAGGTGGGAGTTCCACCTCCCATATGGGGGGTGGCCGGCCCCTAAGGGGAGTCCACTTGGGACTCCTCCCCCACTAGGGTTGGCCGGCCATGGAGGTGGAGTCCCATGTGGACTCCACCTTCCTTGGTGGTTTCTTCCGGACTTTTCTAGAACCTTCTAGAACCTTCCATAGAACCTTCCGCGACATTTTATTCACATAAAATGACATCCTATATATGAATCTTATTCTCCGGACCATTCGGAACTCCTCGTGATGTCCGGGATCTCATCGGGACTCCGAACAAATATTCGAACTCCATTCCATATTCAAGTACTACCATTTCAACATCCAACTTTAAGTGTGTCACCCTACGGTTCGTGAACTATGCGGAAATGGTTGAGTACTCACTCCGACCAATAACCAATAGCGGGATCTGGAGATCCATAATGGCTCCCACATATTCAACGATGACTTTAGTGATCGTATGAACCATTCACATACAATACCAATTCCCTTTGTCTCGCGATATTTTACTTGTCCAGAGGTTTGATCTTCGGTATCACTCTATACCTTGTTCAACCTCGTCTCCTGACAAGTACTCTTTACTCGTACCGTGGTATGTGGTCTCTTATGAACTTATTCATATGCTTGCAAGACATTAGACGACATTCCACCGAGAGGGCCCGAGTATATCTATCGAGTCATCGGGATGGACAAATCCCACTGTTGATCCATATGCCTCAACTCATACTTTCCGGATACTTAATCCCACCTTTATAGCCACCCATTTACGCAGTGGTGTTTGATGTAATCAAAGTACCTTTCCGTTATAAGTGATTTATATGATCTCATGGTCATAAGGACTAGGTAACTATGTATCGAAAGCTTATAGCAAAAAACTTAATGACGAGATCTTATGCTACGCTTAATTGGGTGTGTCCATTACATCATTCATACAATGATATAACCTTGTTATTAATAACATCCAATGTTCATGATTATGAAACTAATCATCCATTAATCAACAAGCTAGTTAAGAGGCATACTAGGGACTCTTTGTTGTTTACATATCACACATGTATCAATGTTTCGGTTAATACAATTATAGCATGGTATATAAACATTTATCATAAACATAAAGATATATAATAACCACTTTTATTATTGCCTCTTGGGCATATCTCCAACAGATACAACAATCAATTATGTTGTTGTTATCAAGACAATAAATGAATAGGGAGTATCTTGAGTAGCCTGGTCTAACGCAAGAAGTATGGTGAATGTCTTCGTACAATTTACAAGTACTTATATGATAATGTTCATAAATAGGTGTGGATGTGGAGCAAGACCTAATTCTATGTTGCAAGAGATTACAAGAGAAGATTCAACTAGAGGCTAGGACCTAAAGAGTAATGTCGCCGAGCAACTCCCTTTCCCCTAGTGAGTGAAGTGCTTCAACTAATGGCTAGGAACAATTAAGGTAATGCCTCCCTGAAGCCCCTTCACACATTATCATCCCACGCCTTTAAGGGTCCCTCGGATCGATACAACTCTTCTTTTCAAAAACTTCGCCGGTGTTGGGCCACGTAGGGATGCAACACTTGCAGCAAAAACTATTTCCTACGTGGTAACTGTTGGAGATATGCCCAAGAGGCAATAATAAAAGTGTTTATTGTTATATCTTCGTGTTCATGATAAATCTTTACATCCCATGCTATAATTGTATTAACCGGAAACATTAATACTTGTGTGTTTTGTAAACATAAAGGAGTCCCTAGTAAGCCTCTTATTAAACTAGCTTGTTGATTAATAGATGATCATGGTTTCCTGATCATGAACATTGGATGTTATTAATAACAAGATCATATCATTAGGTGAATGATGTGGTGGACATACACCCATAGTAAGCGTAGCATATGATCAAATCATTTAGTTCTTTGTGCTTTAAGCTTTAATATGCATAGTAACTTAATTCTTCGACCATGAGATCTTGTTAATCACCTACACCGAATGGATACTTTGATGACACCAAACACTACTGCGTAAATGGGTTGTTATAAAGGTGGCATTAAGTATTCGGAAAGTATAGGGTTGAGGCTCTTGTATCAATAGTGGGATTTGTCCATCCTAATGACGGATAAATATACTCTGGGCCCTCTCGGTGAAATGATATCTAATTAGCTTGCAAGCATGTGACTGGTTCACAAGGGATATCATATCACGGTACGAGTAAAGAGTACTTATCAGTAACGAGGTTGAAGTAGGTATGGAGATACCGACGATCAAACTTTGGATAAGTAAAATATCGCGAGAGAAAGGGAATTATTATTTTATGTGACTGGTTCTTTCGATCACGAAGTCATCGTTGAATATGTGGGAGCTATTATGGATCTCCAGGTCCCGCTATTATTTATTGATCGGAGAGTAGTCTCGATCATGTCCGCATAGTTCTCGAACTATAGGGTGACACACTTAAGGTTTGATATCGTTTTAAGTAGATATGGAATATGGAATGGAGTTCGAATGTTGTTCGGAGTCTCGGATGGGATCCAGGACATCACGAGAAGTTCCGGAATGGTCCGGAGAATAAGATTCACATATAGAAAATCACTTTCCAAGTTTGGAAATGATCCGGTGCATTTATGGAAGGCCCTAGAATGTTCTAGAACGTTCCGGAAGAAATCACCATGGAAGGTGGAGTCCTGGATGGACTCCACCAACCCTAGCCAGCCAACCAAAGGGGAAGGTGGAGTCCATGGTGGACTCCACCACCATGGCCGGCCATAGGGGAAGGAAAGGGAGGAGTCCCACTTCCCCTAGGTTTCACCCATATGGAAGATTTTGAGTTGGACTCTTATTCGGATTTTGGGCAAACCCTTGGGGTTCCAACTATATAAAGAGAGGGAGAGGGAGAGGGCTGGCCACCTCTTGAGCCGCACCACCAAGGGCACCCAAGGCCGGCGCCCAAGTGCCCCTCCTATCTCCCAAACCCTAGCTACTCCCTCCTCCTTCTTCTCCCGCGGTGCTTACGGTGAAGCGCTGCCGGAGATCTCCACCACCACCGTCACCACGCTGTCGTGCAGGCGGGATTCCGAGGAGGATCTACTACATCCGTTGCCCGCTGGAACGGGGAGAAGGACGTCGTCATCAACACCGTACGTGTGACCAAGTGCGGAGGTGCTGCCCGATTGTGGCACCGTCAAGATCTTCTACGCGCTTTTGAAAGCGGCAAGTGATCGATTACATCCACCACGAGATTTATCTCGTTACCGCTTAGAGATCTTCGAGGGTATGTTGATCTTCATCTCGTTGCTACCATCTACTAGATTAGATCTTGGCTTGTTATTCGTTCTTGCGGTAGGAAATTTTTTGTTTTCTATGCTACGAATCCCTGCAGTAACCCCAGATCATGACGGGGAGATAGGCTACGAGTATTACCAGTAGACCTGCATATGCATAACTTGATGTAGCGCGTCGGGGAAGTGCAGCCAATCTCACGAACAACTCTCTGGATCCGCAAACTCCTTTGTCTCGAGACTCACATGGGCAATGCCTCTACCGGTATCCACACGTACATGTGGGAGCATAGTAAGTGGACTGCTATATCCAATCTTGCCTGAGAACAAGGTGACAGCTAGGTCTGGGAACTCTTCCCATCCATCTGACTTATATAGTGCTCTTAGATGGGATCAACTCACGAGGCCCAGTCATATCACATTCCCAATGTCCACACGATATCTCATCATGGCTCCAAGTCTCACTCGCTTCCAGGTACAATTGGCCTCAAGTCGATAACTGGTAGTGGCTCGTAGAAGAACATGCTAGATCCCAAGTGATGTAAAGTTGTAACAACAAACCTTTCCAATGTGACTTTCGTCAAAGTTCCGTTTTCCTCACGATATGCCATGTCAAGCTATATGCGATTTCTTGTCACCCTTAAATAGCCGAACTCTCTTATCGATCTATGATATATGATTCATTGGACTAACTCTTAGTCTAACTCCTTGGTTAAGTCGCAAATGGCCATGCTTCCGAATCGTATCAGTCGAGAGGGCCGAGAGAATATCTCTCCAGTTTGAGGGGCAAATTCTAATCTTGTTTATCCATGTCACGCAACTTGATCACAGGCAACCTGAACTATGCCTTTATAATTACCTTGTTACAGTATAGTGTTTTACAAAACCTAAGTTTGCCGATCCACAACTCGGATCCTACGACCACCTTAGGTCTAAGGATTCCATTGATTGACACACTCAAATGACAACTTGCTCGTTGCTTCTCAATATGGGCCACTCCAACTTGCTTCTCAATATGGGCCAATACAAATTTTTAGCCTAGTTAGTGTAACTTGGATTAGTATCAATTATGTCCATGACTAGTGGAATCAAGTAATCGACCAACTTGCACATTATTCTAAGTTATGTCTCCAACACAACTTAAATTTCTAAGGATAATCTAGTATGAACAAGATTACCACATAGTTCCACAACCGAATCTCATATTCGATGATACATGTAGATGTTCATACAAGAACGACTTAATTACCTTGATGAATACATGGGGAAATACACCATTGATGATTGCCTCTAGGGCATATTCCAAACAACTAGTCCTTGGGTGCCTCTCCTCTTACGCTCTACTCAAGTAAGAGTGAATGGTAACATGCCACATAGAGGTCATATGGGCTTGGGGTACTTGAAAATGAGCAAGACTACCCTTGAGGGAGAGATAAAGGGAAAGTGGGAAAACTTGGTCCATACGGGCATGATGAACTAAGGAAGAGGGGATGTTGCATGCATGATGGACCAACCCACATACACCTATACATAATGGGCTTGTTTCTCTTGAGGGCTTGTTCGGTTATTCCTCTCCACAAGGGGATTAGAGTGGTTTGGGCGGGAATTGGGGAAATTTTGACTTGCAGGGGATCCAATCCACCCCAATTCCTTTTGACCCCTTTCAACCCTCCCTAAACTGAACAGGTCCTGAGTTATGTATATGTTTTATTTTATTTTAGCTCATTATTCTCATTTGACTAGTTGGCCTTCACTAGTTGTTTCGAATTTTAGTACTTGACCTTGTAAAATTTACATGTCTGGGGTCACATAGGATGAATATGCGAGTCAAATCAAATATCATGCTACATGGTAGCCACCAAAGCAGAGACATAAAATCCGTGCCAAAAAGCTCAATTTACTAGCCAACTAGGGCACTAACCAACTAATTAAGTGCTCCTTTGATCTGGAGGAAATTTGGAGGAAAATTAGAGGGTTAGGAAATTTTCCAAAGATGCTACTGTTCAGTCCTTTGATTCATAGGAATAGTGGAAATGAAAATCAAATGAACTATTCCTTTGGAAATGAAAATCCACTCAGACCTCATTCTTCAATTCCTTTGCATAGGGAACCATGAAAGGTTTACACAATCCATCCTTTCCTATTCCCATGTCTACCATATTCCTTTGATTTCCCTATCCTCCAAATCAAAGGAGCCCTAATGGAGAATGTATCCGGTGCACCCACACTTGTGGTGCAACCGGTGCGCTAAAAGTTAAAAAAAAAACACTCTACAAGAATTACAAAATTCTTAATATAATTTATAATATAGATATAATAACCATCAACCATGTCACGAAAAAATGATCAAAATTTGAAACACATCTTGAGAAAAAATTATCAACTATTATCAACTTCACCCTTCATCATTTTAATGGGACACAAAAATTGTTGGCTCAACTGAAGTAACTACTATTCATTCCGTGATTTGAATTTCTTGTTTCTCTAGTTGTAAGATGAATTGGAATCTAATATTTATTGCATGGAAAATATATAACATATTCACGTTCTATTTTTTAGATTTTCATTTTCTTAAGAAAATCAGTACCCTCTTTGAATCTTGGGTGCGCAGGTTGCTTCACAACACTAGTTGTATGGAATATGTTCTACCAACTGATAGACAAATAGAGGACATGCAATAAAGTGAATACCTTTTCCATGTCAAAACAATGCCATTTATGCAAAGCAAAATTACCACAAGTTAGCAGCAACGCCAAGATAAATAATGAACAAAGAGATTAAGAGATCCTCACAATCAGGATCTCAGTTGTTAAACCGTGCATGGATGTATGGCACAGATCTTGCCCTGAGGGTTTGGTGTCCAAATGTCGTCGAGGATGTAATGCCTGATTTTTCTGAGTAATACAATTTCTTTCGCAAAAAAGAACTTCTTTTACCAGTTATGAAAATGTTGCACGAAAATAGAAAACATAGTTACCCAACACTAATCGGATAAAACTAGGCTAGAGACGAATGCAGTCTATTCATTGAGTTGGCAAATTAGGCCTCTCATGGTTGTAACTTGGAAAATCCTCCCAAAAAATGAAATGAATGGGCCAAAGGTCATGAATCCTCACAACAAAAAGGCATGCAATATAAATCAACCTGGTTCCACTTCCACAGAAGAAAATTGGATGGTTGACCCAAAGCGCTCGCGCTTAAAAGGGGCCTTGCTTGCTCTTTTCAGAGCCAAACGACCTGTTCCGTTCCACTGGCAAGAGGATAAGAAAGGTGGTGGTGATCATAAACCGACAAAAAGGCTAGTTAAACTTAAACAAACCTTTTGCTTTAGAGCTTTTCTTCCAGGTTTTTGGTTGTGGTTCGATACAATCTCCTTGTTTTCTTGCAGTGTTTCTCTTCTTAACTGTTGGAAACGTTTATCCTTGTGTATATGTTTATTATTACGGTTGGCCAACTGACATTTAAAATACAGTGAAAAAATTGTCAGTAGTAGCTGTAGTATGGATGCATACACTGATGAGTGATGATGCAGAGTTGGTAGTTCCGTTGATGGCGCTGAGTTATGAAGAGCAGACTTCAGAGATGGGGAACAAAAGTTCCTTGTCTGACATAACAACATTAGTCTGTAAATACTTCTTCTTCAGAGCAGCATTTCTGCACATGCAACGTTGACTCCTGGCTTGTTTTCTTGCACATCTATATTTCATAGCAGAATCACCCTAGTGTTCGGGATTCCCATAGATCACCAGCTTCGAGCATGTTTAGTTTCCCCTATGAGACACTGAGCGACTGGAAGTTAGAGCCGATCCATCCATGCCATGCATGACCAAAATCGAGAGACAGGATCATAGGGAACTGTACGATGGATCACTGGGACAAAGACGAAAATTTGACCGGACAAGGCTAGCTTGGACAAATCGAGAGTAGTAGTAGGTGCGAGTGAAGTGACCTGATTTGCCTGTAGGCGAACAGCGAACTTATCTTGTCGAGAATCGTCTCTTATCTGTTCAGTGTCGTCGATGCTTAATGTTTTGGTATTTTGTGGGCAAAGTTACCGCTCTGAATCTGTTTTGTCTGTCGAGAATCATTTCATGCGCCACTTCAATTTTGATTGCTCTAGGGAACGATTATTCCTATTCTTAGGGCCCTACATCAATCTTGATCGGTAGGGTTTTGCGATGACTGAGTTGACAATAATTAGCACCGTAGAAAAAACATAAAAACCCACGAGATATATTTTTACACAAAATCACCGATGACGAATTTAGCATTGACCATGTTTGTTACATAGCCTTAGCCAGGTTTTAAAGCCAACAATCCCAACCAGGAGGGGTAGAGCCATGTGAAATTTTTTCCGCGTGACGTTGTGTCTACCGTTGAAACAAGTGTCACTCTCTATGCATGATTCTAAATAAAAGAAAAGGCCGTGCTCTAAACGTAGATATGTGGAGGCCTGAGGGGCCGATGTGAGGAGCTAACTTTTTTGGCGGCTAGGTGTTCTAGTGGTAACTTTTTTTTCCAATTAAAACAAGAGCGGACTAAATGTTTCCTCTTCGGGTGAAACCTGTCTACCAGGGTTCAAGTCTTAGCACAGGTGTTCCCATTAACCGAGATTTATTCCAAAAATTAATTGGCAATATTCTTTCAAGTGGTAGGTTAGGCCGTAAAAAACACAGCTCATATGGTGACTTTGTCAACCCTAAGATGTGCTAGTTCAGTCTGCCATAGGTTCTTATAGGCATAGGTTGTGAGTATGCTCATTTATAGGGATTGCGCCATGTTTCAAAAAAAAAAAGGGGGAAAACCTCTAGAACATATATATATAGGGAAAAAAACTGCCAGGCAGGTTGAATTTTGGACAGATTTTCGAATGGGCTAATTGCACTAAAGCCATACTCTCCTTGGGCCGATGAACTTCTTGGATACATATTATTCTAAGCCCACAGTATAATCAGAGCCCATGCCCGAATCTTTTTTTTCTTGAAGTATCTGACCTCATGCCCCGGACTGAAAATTTTCTTGCGTCGCGTCGTCTCCGGCCGGCGCTTCTTGTCGCGCCTAGCCGCCTCCCGACGTTCTGAAGAGTCGAAGCGAGGGCTTCGCCGTTGGTAGCCTTCGTTGGTCTCCATCCGAGGGGGCGGTCTAGGTCGTCCCCCTTTCTCCCTCAACTTTTCTGGTGCCAATCTGTAGGTACGTTTCGTTTTCCTTTTTGTTTTGTTGCAATGCAATAACCCTGATTTGAGGACTTTGAGGCCTCTTTCCCCTCGCAATTGGCATGTTTTTGTGCTATACGTGGGTCGTTTTGCGGGGTTTAGCTCTAGCACGCCCTGGATTCCGTATCCCATTGAAACCAAATTTTCATGTTGCAGTACTGTGAATTCTGGCATTCTGCAGGCCTTATCCAATCAGAATTTGTGAAACTTCATCTTGTTGCTGGGCGTGGTAGTGCTGAATTTGTTTATCCAATCCATGTATCCAATGTGAATTGCTGACCGAACAAAAGGGGAAAGAATCAACAGCAAACAGGGCAGAGCAGCAAGTCTGCACCTGCTGTATTTGAAGAGTAAATTCGAGGGAGATGTTTATTGGTCACTTTTCCTGTTTTTGGCGTTTCACCTGTAGTAAAAATGTCGCATTCTTGAACTGCTGCCATAGCATAGCTATAGATACTTTTGCAGATGCAGACTCTACTGGCCTTGAACAACTATGAGTTAGGCATATCAGTACCCAAGAAGATCGATATTGTTTCCTAGCGTATTCTTCTGCTAATGCATTGGTTGCAAAGGATTTTTTTCTCCAACACACACCAAAGTGTTCACCATTTTGTATTAGAACAAGGCGTCAAGATGATGCAGGTCTTGCAGCCAAAATATTTGTGAAGAGAACACATCTAACCTGCTAACTGGTCGAAATAAATATTTAAATCAGGCGGTCTCGGAAAATATTGGCGCAGAAGTATCACCCATCAATTTATTTTCCAAGGATATTGTTTCGATGACGCTCCACAAATATAGCCATTAAGATTTTTAAGAACACCAGAAATGCTGCTTAGCTTATTTCTGATCCTTCTCAATATTGTCTGTACAAGTGGTGCTCATTCTCATTCATATTTACTGCTACTCGGACAGTGATCCATAACTGCCTCTTCTCATCTTGACTCTAATAAACACACATCTGACATTAGGACGAAAAGCTTATGTGGCCTGACCCTCCGCATCATGAACATCTGAATACATATATACCGGTGCTTGTTACTTCTGAATCTTGAATGCCGATCGCTCTTTCGAGTTAAGAAGATCCCTGAACCCAACAGTGGAAGGCCTGCGATTAAAATTTATCTTCAGAATTTAGAAAGTTCCCTTTCATTAATTTATCCAGATCCCTTATTTTCAGTGATCCATTCAGGCCTGGAGTTGTCTGTTTTTAATATACTCTTATGGTTGTAAGTTTCGATGATTGTATACAGATTAGTTGATTGCTTATCTATTACACATTACTAGGTTGTGATGATATGCACACTAAGTGGTTCTACAATCTTCTGATCTCATTTCCAGAAAGTATTTGCTTGCAATGCAGGAATGTCGACTTTGTTTGGATGATATGTTTGCTAGTTACTGGAGAAGGAAAGAACAGAAAAATCTCACACATCCATGTATGTCATCTACTATCCTCTTGTAGCATCAGGGTCATTTCCTCTTTTGTTGCCTTGTCGTTGAATGACACGGGAAGACATCCTGATACACCCATCTTTTCTCTGATAGATGAAATGAAAGTGACATGCTTACCGTTCCAATCAACACAAACTAAGGTACAAACACTTTATAAAGCACATGTTTTTTCATTACATATCTGTTCTTCCTTTTCCCTTTCTGATGTGATTCAAGCCAACTAGTAGTATGGCTGGTCTACGTATCTGGTTATGATGATGTGGACTTAACCTGAGATGTCTCCGTCGAGTAAACATAAATCTATCGGCCTGCAAAGTTGACCAAAGCGGGCATTAAGTTAGGTTGCTGGCTTTCTGCGTCACAATGCACGTACTATTCAGATGGAAGTATAATGGCAAGAGATAGAGTGATGGATGCTCAAATCAACCGGTATTCATTGCATGGCGTCACAGCGTAGACTGTTCAACTGCTTCGAAATACTATATCTCCTTGCGATTTGAAATTTCGTCACCTTTTTAATTACATGATGTCTTTTTCAAGGATAGTAGGTAAGAATCCTCGTTATTTTTGCAACGTGGGAGTAGTAGTGCAATTTGGTTAGTTCAACTAAACTGTGGCGACAAATTCCTAACACTTCATTTCTGGGGTTGACTCTGTGTATTTCTTTGAGAAAATCTTGGGTTGACTGTTCTTCTTGTGCTTTCCCCATTCTACCTTGTCTGAAGTCTGAACACAAAAGAACGAACACACACACACACACACACACACACACACACACACACACACAGCTGCTCATGGTCTGCAATCGCAGAAGCTTGAGATTGTAGATGTTTTAGAATGATATTATCTCATCCTGACTCGAGACGTCAGGGATAAACTTTTTTTGTTGTCTTGAAAATAAGAAACAAAAGAGAAGAAGTCTGGTCCTATGCCTAAAGAAGTCTACTTCATTTAGAACCACTAGAGAAGAACCCAGGAGAGGGGATATAGTCCCCAGTGTACCCATGATATATCGAAATCGCGGCACTAGCACATGGAAATATGCCAGCCTCACGATCTTAGTACTGACATATCATGGTTACACTGAAGAAACAACCAAACGAAAGAGAACTACTGGACCTAGGACTTCATTCATATAAACGCATTTTTCTTGATGCCAAAGGAGAGCTGCCTCTTGACCGTTCTCTTCTTTCACCCCCTCCTGCTCTTCCTGCTGCCGTTGCTGCTCTTGTTGTTGCTGCTGGTATTGTCCTGGAGGAAGTCGAGAAGCACGGGGCTCTTGCACTGGGGGCACCGAGGGTCATCCTGCGGGAGCATGACATAGATGAAGCAGCGGGGGCAGGCCGCAAGCACCATGGACGTCGCCTCGGGGCTGTTGGACCACTGCAGGCCGTGCTCGTTCTCCGAAGACAGGCAGGAGCTCGGGGACGACTCCTCATCGTTGGCCATCACCCTGTTGTTGGAGGAGTCCCCTCTCGTCGTCAGCGAGAGGTTCAGCTTCAGGTCGAGGCCCTTTGATGAGCTCCTCTTGTTGCTGCGGCTCATCCTCAGGTCTGCACACGTCAAAACAGTCCATTAGCATACATGCTGAAAGGTATTATCGATCGATCGTTGCAACTCGTAAGGGGATTAGAGATGGGTATAGGGAAGGAATTAACTTACCGTTGTTGGAGAGGCAGGAGGCGTGCAGCGACAGGGAGGGGATGCTCTGGAAGGAGAGAACTCTGAGCGTTGGAATGATAGGAGCGTTGGTGTGGTTGGAAAAGAGATGGCAAGTATTTATAGTGGGGGAGGGAAGATGGACGGGGAGAGGTCAATTGGTTTTGTTTAATGCAACAGTGAGGAGAGGTACTCTGCTTCTCTCTCTTGCGAGCATGTACACGGAGAGGCATTTTATTACCCAGGAAATCATGGTTGGAGGGAGAGTGGCATGGCTGAATAATCTGTGTCTGGGTGGAAGAGAGGTGCGAGGTGAGAGGGCTACTCATGCACACAAGATACGCAATCTAAATGGAGAGTACAGAGCCCGGAGCATGTAGCTGCAGTTAAAGTTTTACACGTTCTGCATTGCTTTTCTTTCATCCACACCCTAATGAAGAAAATCAATGACGAATCTTCTTTTTTATTCTGGTTTTGAAACTGTTGGCCAGTGCTTTCGGCTTGCCAATAGTATTAGCCCTTACCCTACACTTCCTTTCTGTCATGTTTTCGAAACAGAATCCGCATATACGAGCGGGACAATCTCCTCGCTGCGTGGTCATTTTCAAAATTGCGTTTACTTGAAACATGAGACATCATGGCAATTCAAACGTCCCAAAAGTTTGCAAATGACTGGCCTCCTACAGCTTTTATATCTCGAAAATGTACATGCCAGGAAGTTTGATACACTCGTCAGGTAATTATGACAATTATTATTATTGGACGTGTAGTTGACAGTTGAACCTCATCAATATGTGTCCTTCTAATTGCTTCGAAAGCTTATAAAAATTTGACTGGCCCCCAATCGATTTCATAACTTGAATGTGATCGATCTTGAATGGGATTCAATTGGGCACAGTGTCTCAAATGCACTGCGTAGCTAAAAAAGGAGTAGTACTGAATAGACTTGAATGTTGAGCCATCCATGGTTTTATGGGGTTCTTGAAGATATATGCTGCTACTCTGCAATTTTTAGGCCTTTAAATGGTGCAAACGCAAGGCCTATGTGTGCACCCATGCGCGCGGTTGCCTCTGGTGCGCATCCTCATACAGCAATGACGAAGAGATAAGCAATACATCAATGCCAATTTGTTTCATGCACATAAGAGCAGCCCCCTCTTCCCTTCTTCTAATATCATCGCCCGCTCCGTTGGGGATTTTGTTTGTTTCCAGCTCGCTCGCTGTGTTTAATTGCTGACAGCTGATATTAACTCTGAGAGTTGACTTCTTAAAGAGGGTGAGCCCTTGCATTTAAGAAAAGTTTGAAACTAGCTTAAGTCATAACTCACTAATGTAATCCCCCAAGATTGCTTCCAAATCCCACCTTGATTAATGATGAGATAGCATACAACTCACTTAAAGCTGTTTTGGTTTGTGTGTTGCAATTGGTTTGGTCAATGCTGCTGCTGCTGCTCCTCCTCCTCTACATAGTTAAGAGAGAGCCATATGGAACTCTTTTTTTCTTTGTTAGGACTAATTACACCATCAATGCCTCGTTTTCAGGCAAATGGAAGCAGTAATGGATGGTTTGGGATCCAGAGCCAGTGCTATCAGCCTCGGGATCAAAGATCAAATTCAGTTTACCGATGCGTATAATATCTCGCCATCATTCGCCATGATAGATGGTGTTTAACATTGCAGGTAAAGAGGTCTGGGGTTGAAGGCAACCCCGGCTCAACTCCGGAGACAAGGAGGTTTGACCTGAACTGGAGCTCATAACTATGGCACTAGGTTACTTAGTACAGGATATGGTTTAAAATGTTTCTTGCACGTACAGAATTGCGATTAGTCGGTGTTTGTGGCCAGACCCATGTGCTCTTCTTTAATTTCATGGAGGGATCTAAGGAGCTTAATTGCAGGTTATAAAGGAAAAGTCTCCTGGGCGAATCATCTCGCGGGTTTGTTGTTCTTGTGGTCTGTGGTGCTACATCTTCTTCTCTGTACTCATACAGAGCAAAGGAATGGAACTGAGTGCAACATTGTTGCGGTTGCGCTGTTCTTTTTATTGTTTAGTTTAATTATATGGTTGAGTTTTTTTTCATTTTTGCTACCCTATTTTGAGTTGTGTATTTGTACCCAGACTATTTGTGTTGTGATGGTAACCATGAGTACATGACCTCTCACATGATGCTGATTTATGTCACTGGTGTCAAGGTGTGTTTAGGTTCCATACATGATCCGGAAGTCACTGGAATATGTAGATGCGACTGATTTTCAGAATAAAAGAAAGGGTTAAGTGCATTTTTGGTCCCTCATGTTTTGCAAAAGTCTAACTTTGGTCCCCTAACTCTATTTTGGTCTAAACCTGCCCTCGAACTCTTAATTAAGTCCAATTTTGGTCCCTGGCAGAGGTTTAACGATGATTAACTGGTTTTTTACTCTTTTTTTGTCACCATGGACATATTTGGAGAGATTTAGTCCACTTAGGTCCATATCACCTCGATATCAGTTATGCACTTGGCATTACGAGCGTTTGCCTGCCAGATCGTGATCATTACCTGTTTGGCGTAGTAACCCTAACTCTTCCCCAACACCTAGCGGCAGCGCCTGACACTACGTGGGCGGATAAGCCGGGGGGGAAAGGAAGAAATGGCAGACATGCGAGGGCTTTTGTGTCGGAAGGAAAGGCGGGGGCGGCTGAAGTGTGGAGGACGGCTGCACCAAGCAAGAAAGGTGGAGGCAGCGCACCTGTGTGTTAGGGCAAGGGGATTTCTTCTATTCGCTGACAAATAATCCCACGCAGATTAAAACTGGCCAATTTTGTCCATGGTGGCAAAAAAGAGTCCAAAACCAGTAAACCATCATTAAGCTGCCAGGAATCAAAACTGGACTTAATTAAAAGTTCAAGGGCAGATTTAAGCCAAAACAGAGTTAAGGGACTGAAATTAGACTTTTACCAGACTTAAGGGACCAAAAGTGCACTTAACCCTTGAAAAATCATGCGGCTCAGGTTGCATTGCGCCGTCACGCACGCGAGCTCAAGATCTCAAATTTTAGACGTGGAATCATGTTTATGTAGAATTTTCTTAAGATGGTATACATCATTTTTATACTAGAAAATCATCTTTCCACATATCAAAGCAGCTAACCAAATGACAAAACATGTAAAAAAAATGATTCAACAAAACCATCATAGTCGGCCATAATGATAACAGAAGCTGAGATGTTTAAGATAAGATTAGACCCGGAGAATTGGATAATCTGCTTTGGAGGTCATTTTTCAACCCAGCTTAACCGTTGTTCTTTGTGGAAGTAAACACAAACTGATTAAACGATTGATTCAGTATGATGAGAATTTCACTTATAGCATTAACTGATGTTCCTTTAGGTAGTTTGCTCAGAAATTAAAACTATGGAAATATTTCTTGCAAAAACATTTCTGGTAAAACCGAAAATTAATAGAAATTTGAAGTATCACTGGCTCACCACAGTTGTACCATGCAGAAATTTATCTTGAATCGTGAGCACTAATTTGGCACTTGGCTAGACAAAGATGATATATGGTCCGTGGCCAGTGGCCTGATATGCTACCTTAAAATCCTGAAAGGGAAAAGAAGCAGAAAAATGAATTAGTGAACTCATGACTGAGTTACTGCTTTATAAAGTACTCTGCAATTTATCGATTCAACAAATCAAAAAACTTGGTGATAATTTTATCTCAAAATTTTGACACAGTTCTACGTCTTCTGAAGATTTGAGCGCTCATGCTAAAAGAATACACACTTGGACATACGGAGAACTATTATGACTATTACTGACATGTTTCGTGAGTGAAAAGAAAGAGTGAGTAAGGAGTAACTACAGAAATAATCTTCCCAATCAGCCATAGACCGTGGGCCATTATTTTGCCATGTCTTCTCTTGTTGCATTGGAAGAATAAAAAATAGATCATCCCACCCACGAAGGGAACATCTCCTTATTATTTTAACCATGCTGTTAGCATGGGGTTTAAGTGCCACGGTTCTCTCTAAACCCCAGGTTCATATTGGTTAAGGCCAAATATCATATCCTAATCATAATTAAAGGGAACCTTTATAGCATTAATGCTGCAGGAGTGAGTCAAACACCTAATCTCTGCTCACACGCACGAGCGTATGCAACTAACTATGCATTAAGCTATAGGATTTGTTTAACGCTATTTCAAAGAGAGTGGACTTAGAGTGCAGGCATCGCATTAAACTTTGTTACGCAAAGTTTAGCTCCTTTTAATGCTAGTACGAACTCGGGAGTAAACTACCGACACGTTGCGAGAGGAAAACTACTAGCCCAATTGATTTGAAGATACTACTCCAAACTTCATAGCCTAACCTCGATAAAGATAACCTAAAGATTTGAACCTCATAATACCCCCATAAGTATCATACTCAAGAGTCCAGTCCTAATGTCAAACCCTTTGGACTACTCTAGATCTTTATTCATTCTTTATTCACTGTACGTACTAATCAGCTTATGTATTTTATATGCTTACTGAACATTTACCTCAATGCATCTCTTCTGTGTTCTGAACTGAAGCTTCTTTCTGGCAGATATCAGTAAAAACACTAATGCACCATGTTACTGATAGATATGCAGTAAGAGGACATTGGATGTTAAGGCATTCCTAAGTGGTCAAGCTCTAATCCAACCTGTACGGAAACCCCATTTGTAAATCTTATTTGTTAAGGAATTTAAATTTATTTGTACATGACATTATTCTTAGTAAAAATAACTCCATTATTCTCCCTAACAAAATCAAGTACGTAGCATATATTTAGTTGCACCTCCTATCGTGCTGATAGTTTCGACACGATATCATTCCAGGATTCAGTTCGTGCATGATAATGTTAGCCACGTGCTGCAACATGAACACAGTAGACACAGGCGCTCGTGCACACGCCCACCTAAAGACATAGTGCTGCAATGCACACATCCCACGAAGAATCTAACATAGACCAACCAGATAGCCAGAGAATTTAATGGCATTATTTATATATTTCCCAAATTGTCGTTACTCTTGTAGGCTAGTACTAGCTAGTACAAATATCATAAGCGAGATGTTTGAATCATATTGTGGTTTAATTAAGAACAAGTTCACTGACCTGGGATAGCGTTGTTGATGCAGCAGCAAGTTATTAATACACCTAGGGTCGACATGGTTATAAGTTTGTCTGCCATAAACGGAGCCTAATGGTAGAGGTGCTCCAACAGGGTAGGTGATTGGATGAGGTCTATATACCTAGGCGAGCACATGTAAACACTAAACTTGAGAGAGGTATCATGTATCTATGAATGTACTATATCCTTTCTATAATCAGAAAAGACAGAAGATCATGACTCAGCCAATGATCCCACTACATCGTCATACCCAGATCTTATGTAAATCGTGATATACATATGATTATGAAGAATTGGAGATACAGGAATAATCAATGATACAGTGCAACATAGTGCCTATTCATGCTCTTAACTACAGGCCGACACTGTATTTTCTAACAAGAAGTCTCAAAACCATAGTGCAAATTCATGGTCTCAATAGTCAACAACTGTGTATAATAATCCTGAGAGAAGGTGGCCATTTTGCTAGCTGGTTTAGCTCCATCTTATTTTTTAAGCAATTATCTCTCCCAACAATATCCACTGATTTACTGACATGCATATCTATCTAAGGAATTATCATCCTAGTTCTGTATGCTAGGGGGAATAACTAACATGGATTTACAAAGTTAAAAACTACTATCAACTTCAACATTTCTCAACCATATGATGCAGGACCACAGAACCATGTGTAGGAACTTCACATGCAGATTCAATGGCCAGAGGGCCTACATAAGGTAATCCACTTGATTCCATGCAGGAAACGGTCTAATCACTTTCTTTAAGACTAGGATGAAGAACATATGATTTAATAAGTGTGGGACATGTTTCTGACGTACTGTTCTACAACCAGCAATAACGAAATTTCCAAATTCAAGCATTCGAAAGCACCTTTCATCAAGCTAAAAGTAAAACAGCAAGTTTGCATCAATTGAGATCTGAGAAACTGCTTGAAATTTTAGTATAGTAACTAAAGCATAGCCTTCTGGATTCCATCAAGTGAGACAAAAATAAGTTATCTAGGTTTATATAATATACTTCCGTGCCTGCCATATGCAACAATAGTTCAAAAACCCTATTCCGGACCTGAAACAGTGTGACCATTATGAGGGAAGTGTAGATGTACCCAAATTTTGAAACATGACTGTTTTTCTCAAGATTTCTACACAAATAAACTGAATAATGGTTCGCACTGTGACTAGAGAACCTTTCAAACCTGAGCAATGGCAATATTTCACTTGTTTACTTTAGCCTTACTATCAAGCATTAACAGAGTCATCCATGGAGTTAATGTGTAAGGGCATAACAAAGGTATTATATTAAGTATGATAACAGGGCTTTATCAATTTGTTTATTTATGCTAAATTTTGTCTTAAAATTGAGGCCCAGTTTGCAATTGCTGAACTGTGTTGTACTGAATTTATTTTTACAATCTGCCACGGAAAAATAGACAGGAAAGCATGAAAAATCTGGTTGGTCAAACGGTGAAATGGACAAAAGCTAGTTGGATAAACTGGATTATCATAATCAACCTCAATGCAATCGCAGCCTAAATGTATGAATGCCACCCTCTTAAGATTTGTTAAAATTGCGCATAGCTGCAACATTTGCAATGATATTCATGTAATTATCAACATATCGAACTACACCTTTGTAAGACTTATATTCTACAGCAAAACATGGCAGGTCATGCAGGCATTATGAATAATTGAAATAACAGATACATATTTCCAAATTCATGCACATTAATCCAAAGGAGAAATACCTGTGAATAAAGGTCCCCCATTCACATATCGATGAGATTAGAGCATGTGTCATGGAGAAGTATCAACAACTGGGCGTGCAACATGTCCTCTACGTAACTTTACAATGTGAAGCTGAAAAGTACCTTCATATCAAATGCCAACACTTTGTATCTTGAATTCTTGATCAGGGCATTATTGTGCAATACTACATGGGTCCTTCACACACAGTACCTGCAAATAACACACTGAGGCACATTCATGATAGCAATTATTTAGTTGCAACATTTAGCTAGCAAGTACAACTGAACTCCGCAGTTAGAGCCTTCAGGAAATATAGTTGAGGCAATGATGCTTAGAAACTTTACTCCACAAAACTGCTGAAGAGACGCTCATTTGACAGATGGTGGCACTGAAAACTCAGCCCTACATGAGGGGTGGTAACAAGGCTTACAGAGCATTTTTTTTTCTTTTTTGCAAGGAAAAGAGGGCTAGTTCCTAACGCCAGGCATCTCCCTTAAAAAAAGATCTATATAAAAGGCCAACAGAGCTTGAATAACTAGATGGAGCATTTAACACGGTGCATCTCAAAGTTACACCAGTATGGAAATATATGTATGGATGTCTCAGATGAAACTAAAAAGAACCCCTTCCCAAGTAATAGAAGCGGATCTAAGAGAATTCTACCAAAGTATCAACTAAAGTTACCGCCAGTTTACACAAAGCCCCATTAAAAAGGATCCCTTCCCCATTAAACTTGGCATCCAGTTCACCTAAGACATTAGGATACTCAAATAAAAACAGATGTGAGAGACATTTCTTACCAAAGTATTAACGGAAGCTACCGCCATTTTACATAGTAAGGCAGATTTTTTTATGAGTCTGGGTAAGATCAGAGGTTCGGTTTGCTTCTGCCACACAAGAAACCACAAGCATAGCTGTAAAACCACCTAAACCTCACCAGCTAACTATTTGAAACCGTCGGTTGGTTCCACAAGTGCTCTTCACTGATGTGGCGCTTACATGAAAACGTTTTCATTGATATGGCACTTACATGAACAAGTGCTCATCCTCAGAACCATATTTTCTCGCTTTCTATATCTCCCTCCCCATCTCTGTCTTTGCATCCACCATGGTAAAGTGTGTGCCAGTTTGTGGCCCCGGAGGTGACAGCCGGCACAACCAGCGTTGATCCCTCTACCATCCTCGCCCTAGCCTCCACTGAGCTGATCCACAGCCATATGGGCGACACTTCACCACCAGGGCGAGGAAGCTGCATGCCAACAAATTCGCCATTGTGTGCCTGTTCCAGGAGACCACCTCTGCCTCCACAACCCTAATCTCACCATGAGGTAGACCCCATCCATTGGGGTCTGACAGTGGCTTAGACATGGTGTTGTGGGTGTCCAGATGCAATGCGAGGGACATGGGCCGGGGTTCATCTGGGACAACAGCGGACATAGTGAAGCTCCAAAATCAAGTCCATGTAAACGACACAGCAGAACGAGGAGCAGCCGGTCATGGAAAAAAAAACACAATGGGCATAGCCATAAAGACTTTAAGAGCAAAAATCGTTCTGCACAGTTCCTGTTGTGGGAGTCTGCTGTTAGGTGCTCCGTGCTAAGCTTGAGAATAACTTGGAGCTCCTCCTCAAAGAGTGCAGGAGCAAGGGCAGAGTGAGTTGGAGTACAAGGACAAGGCATGGCAGACAGGGAGGAACAGAGGACAAAGAAGAATATTGCAAGGTAGCTAGTGAGGCACTGATAGCCATTTCATATTATTTTTTGTTTGGTTTTTTAATATAATCTGATGGTGATGGAGCATACAGCTGACACCAACATCAGTCGAAACAACTCTGGAATCGGTCGAAGGAGTGAAGCCAGCGTTTTGATAGTTAAAAGGTGTGCTCTTCACTGATGTGGCGCATACATGAAAACGTTTTCATTGATATGGCACTTACATGAACAAGTGCTCATCCTCAGAACCATATTTTCTCGCTTTCTATATCTCCCTCCCCATCCCTGTCTTTGCATCCACCATGGTAAAGCGTGTGCCAGTTTGTGGCCCCGGAGGTGACAGCCGGCACAACCAGCGTTGATCCCTCTACCATCCTCGCCCTAGCCTCCACTGAGCTGATCCACAGCCATATGGGCGACACTTCACCACCAGGGCGAGGAAGCTGCATGCCAACAAATTCGCCATTTTGTGCCTGTTCCAGGAGACCACCTCTGCCTCCACAACCCTAATCTCACCATGAGGTAGACCCCATCCCTTGGGGTCTGACAGTGGCTTAGACATGGTGTTGTGGGTGTCCAGATGCAATGCGAGGGACATGGGCCGGGGTTCATCTGGGACAACAGCGGACATAGTGAAGCTCCAAAATCAAGTCCATGTAAACGACATAGCAGAACGAGGAGCAGCCGGTCATGGAAAAAAAAAACACAATGGGCATAGCCATAAAGACTTTAAGAGCAAAAATCGTTCTGCACAGTTCCTGTTGTGGGAGTCTGCTGTTAGGTGCTCCGTGCTAAGCTTGAGAATAACTTGGAGCTCCTCCTCAAAGAGTGCAGGAGCAAGGGCAGAGTGAGTTGGAGTACAAGGACAAGGCATGGCAGACAGGGAGGAACAGAGGACAAAGAAGAATATTGCAAGGTAGCTAGTGAGGCACTGATAGCCATTTCATATTATTTTTTGTTTGGTTTTTTAATATAATCTGATGGTGATGGAGCATACAGCTGACACCAACATCAGTCAAAACAACTCTGGAATCGGTCGAAGGAGTGAAGCCAGCGTTTTGATAGTTAAAAGGTGTGTTTTAGATGATTTGGGGGTTGCAGATAGTTACAGACCTAGGTAATATTAAGAGTTAAGAGATAGCCAATCCGTGCATTCACATTGTGAAGGAAAAGGGAACTTTTCACATTCTAAAAGTTGTGTAAAGACTATACTGATATGTTGTTCAAAATATGTATATTAGTAAAACAAATGTAAAAAATATACCATTTTATGTAAGAAGTTTTTTATACTTGAAATATTTGTGAAACATATGATTTCAATTCATCAAAGTTATAGCTTTCATCTACATTGCAACTACAGACATAACCGCACTACCTTGTATGCTGGAAGCAGGAGTTCGGTAGTAAATAGTAATCACATAGGACAGTCGTATTAGCAGCAGTGCATCACACTAATTGAATAGCATAATTGGCAGTAAAGAAGATTAAGGAATGACTCGGTGTGAAAGAATACTCACAGGACTTCATCTCATCAGAGGTGGATGATATCTCACCAGCAATCAAATAATCCTCTGGTTCTGAACATGGGGCAATGTCAGCAATAAGTAGAAGCACTATGCAGAAGCGAACATTCTACCTAGGATGGCTTCATGCCTCTGATTAACCTGAGACAGGTCATAAACTACAATGTCATCTAAGTCAGAAGGGAGCCATCTTGTACCGTAAACATCTTCAATTTGAGTGTAAACCAGATGATCTAAGCCATCACGAGTCAACAATGAAAAACACACATGTTGTCTTTTTCCACATTCACAACAGAGGCCTATTATTCTAGTCAACTTTCCTATAAGTTCCAGCACAGCTAAGGCAAGACAAATGCATCAATCTTCTCGCCTAACGCTTCACTGGAGAACAAGGGTTCGACCTGCTATTTTCGTGATCCCTTTTCCAGTCATTTCAGCTCTAACTTGAGAAACATCCACCCATCTGTCAATGTTAGCATAAATATTTGACAGGGAGACATAATTCCCAGCATTATCGGGTTCAACTTCAAAGAGCTTCTGCGCTGCAATTTTTCCAAGTTCAACATCACCATGGAGTATGCATCCACCCAACAATGCACCCCATGATCCCGGATGAGGTTTTCCAGGCATTGACTTGATAATCTCATATGCATCTCTCAGCATCCCAAAACGTCCAAGAAGACTTACAAGGCAAGCATAGTGATCGCCGCATGGCACGATCAAGTACTCATTCTTCATCATGCCAAAGTACTTCTTCCCTTCTTCAACCAGGCCAGCATGATTGCAAGCTGTCAGAACAACCGTAAACACGGCGTTATCTGGAGAGAGGCCCTCCAAGAGCATCCTAGAGAAAAGCTCAACAGCCTTGTTAGCTGAACCATGGAGGCAATGGCCTTGCATCATTGAACAGTACGAGAACACATCTCGAACCGGCATAGACTCAAACAAAACAGTAGCCCTCTCCATGTTCCCGCACTTTGCGTTCATGTTCACGAGACCCGCCAACACATGGGCATTGCTCATATCTATAGAATAGCGCACAATGTAACCTTCAATCCATTTGGCCAACATGATGTTACCCAGCTGGGAGCAGGCTGTCATGAGAGCAACGATAACGAGCTCATCTGGGCATATGTCTTTCTGACGAAACTGGTTGAAAATCCTTAAAGCCTCTCGAGGGTAGCCATTCTGCGCATAGCCTGATATCATCGCAGACCACGCGAACACATCCCGGTCCTGCAGCTTATCGAACAGCAGCTTGGCACCTTGCATATCCCCTGCCTTTGCATACCCACCAATCAGCGATGTGTGTGCCGCAGCGGTTCTTTGGGGCATTTCTTCGAACAGCCTCCTTGCACTGTCCAGGTCCCCGCACTTGACATACCCGTGAACCATGGCATTCCAATGGACCACGTTCCTGTGTGGCATTCGATCAAAACACTCCCGGGCGGATAAGATGTCACCGCAGTCGACGTAGACCATGATGATGGAGGTCCAGGAAACCTCGCTGGTTATGACCATTGAGTCGAACAGTGCCCGGGCTGCTCCGGCGGCGCTGCACCTCCCGTAGAACTGGATGAGCGCCGTGCGGACGAAGAGGTCGGTGTCGACGCCGAGGCGTATGGCCGCGGCGTGCAGCGCGGAGCCGGTGTGCACGCATGGCACGCGGGCGCACGCGCGGAGGAGGGAAGGGAAAGAGAAGGCGTCGGGGGAGGCGGTGCGGCGGATCAGAGTGAACTGCGCGAGAGCGGCGTGGAGCGGGGAGTGGCGGGAGAGCGAGGCGAGCAGGGTGTTGCGGAGGCTGAGCGGGACGGCGTGGGGAGGGAGGGCGGAGAGGAGGGAGTCGGCGACGGAGGGGGCGGCGAGGGCGTCGCAGGCGGCGGCGAAGCGCGCGAGCAGGGCGTGCTGGTTGTGGAGGCCGAGGCGCACGATGCGGGCGTGGAGCTGGGCGAGGCAGCGCGGTGTGCGGCAGCGGCCGAGGAGGGTGGCGACCGGCGGGGATGGGCGGCTGGCGGCGAGTCTCATGCGGCTGCTCCGGCGGGTGGGGTGCTGGCATTTGGAGCTGCCTTTTTGGGGGGCCTGGAAGTGTTGATTTCGGCCTTTTAACTCAAGCCTCTAAGCTACACCTACCTCTTTATTTGCAAACACTTAAAATTTCAAAAATTCGAAACAAAATTCTAGGGATAGCCAATGGTGTATACTACAATAGTGCAACATCTTAATACAAACTACTTCATATTCTAGACTGCATAAAAAGATAAATTCTGACAAATTTTATAGTGAATAGTGCATATTTCAAGACTATAAAATTTATCAGATTTTGCTAATTTCATGTAGCTTAGAATACATATTTGTTTGCATTAAGATTTTACACCGATGTAGCATACATTATTCGTAACCTCTAGATTTTTTCTCCAGATTTTCTTTAAAACTCTAAATCCACTTTGCAGCGTGTTGCATCCTAGTATAGCGCGCGTTGCCGGTTTCTCCTCCACTGGCACCGCTAAAAAGCGACGCACTAAAAATAGGCAAAGTCGCCCCCTCAGCTAGCACCGGCGTAAACATATTTCACAAGAAACTAAAGAATCAACAAGATCAAACAAAAACAAATAATTTGACAATAAATTACCTAGTTATTATTACAACACAAGCAAATAGTACATAAGAAATACAACAAATACAACAATTGTTCACCAACAAATACAGCAAGTTTTCATCACCACTACAATAAATTGTTTTTCAACAAATGAACTAAAATGTAGGCACTATTATTTGTCATTTCATTTCCACCACTCCTCGATGAGATCTTTTTAATCTCATCATGCACATCATTTGACCGAATGGCATGATATGACGCAGAGAAACACGTCACTCTATGTTTTCTTCTATGCACTTTCACAAGAACCCCCATAGAGTAAAAAAAAGGAGTAGTTCACATCTTTGCCGGCGATCATCCTCTATGATCATGTTATGCATGATGACACAATTGGTCATGATGTACCAAAGGCAATCTTGCTCCCACAATCTAGCCGGACCTCTCACAATAGCAAATTGGGTTTGCAAAATCTCAAAATCTCTCTCCACATCTTTCCTAGTTGTTTCTTGTGTATCCTAAAATTGAGTTTGTTTCTTACCTTTGGGTTTGACCACCGGCTTCATAAATGTTTGCCACCTTGGGTAGATGCCGTCGGCAAGATAATAGCCATAATTGTAATTGTGGCCATTTGCTTCAAACTCTTCTTGTGGCCCTATGCAATCATGTTCATAAGTGGTGACCATTGAACAACACTGATGTCATTGCACGACCCAGTCATTTCAAAGAATGCATGTAAAATCCAAGTCTCGTAATCTGCCACGGCTTCAGGGATGATAGTGGAATCCTTCTTGTGCCCTTTAAATTGCCCATATCAACATTCTTTCAACTCCAGTATACAATAGAGCAAATCATTCCTGGAAACCCACGAGCCTTGTTCTCCTTCAAAAGCCTAGCCGTGTCTTCAGCATTGGGGGCTCTCAGGTAGGTGGTACCGAACACGCGCATAATTGCAATGGCAAAGCGCTTACACACTCGATGGCTTGACTGATCCTCCATAGCCAAATAGTCATCAACTAGATCCGTCGGTATACCGTATGCCAACATACGCAAGGCGGCGGTCACCTTTTGGTAGGTGCTATGCCCAAGTTCTCCGGCGGCATTCCTCCTTTGCTCAAAAAACCGATCAAAGTTGGCCACCTCAGCGGCGATGCGCTTGAACAAGCATCCGAAAACGCCGATGGAGGTAGTGCTCGGGAAATGTCGGATTTTCGTTGAAATACATCTGCATCAATCTATTGTGGAATTCGATTCTTTCCCTCCACAACTTGTGTCTACCAAAAAACGAGTCACCTCGCTTTGGTTCTTTGTTGGTGCGCCAAGCCAATAGCATTAGTGTAATAACCCAGAACCTAGGAACAACGAAGGGTAGATTTAGAAATGGGATGTGCATTTCATCGCAAAACGGGGGAAATTTTCGCGCCTTATTGCAACTAAACCTAAGAGGGATCGAGATTCTCTCTCATCTTGCATTTAGGGTTAGGCAATGTGAGTTAGGGAAATTTCGACATGATCTCTTTTGTATCTTGTTGATTTGGGGAATTGATTTCATTTGACAAGTGTCATTACATTAAACAATAAACATTGAACAATATAAATGGAATTCATAATTCAAACAACTTATTAATTCAAATCACTTTGAATTTCAAAGTGAATCACAAATACAATGATTATTTCAGAATATAAATGTCACATAATCAAAAAGCTCATAAACAAAAACCTTGGGCTTTATTGATATCAACACAGATTACAAAGTCTTTACAATATTCTTGATACAAGAATCAATGAATAATAAACAGAAATAAAAAGGAAGATTACAAGTTTATTCCTAAACTAAAACCTAAACTAAATGCTTGAAGAATATATTCTGGTCATATTCAACTTTAAAACCTGCAAAACAAATCACAAACACTAGCCGAATATAAGTGTTAGCTCAAGATTCAGTTTAGACAGTTAGCAAGTGACACAATCTTCGGCTTAGGCGGAACCAAGTCACAGACACACTTGTGCTTGTCCAAAACCAGGGACGAGCACAAGATAGGATCGAGCGGACCAAAGCCGAGCAGTGCTCAGGGGCTCAAGTTTCGGCATATGAGAGCACACAGCTCAAGTGTGCTTGAGCAGACAACAGCAAGGCCATGCAAAAGCATAGTCACCAAGCATGCCAGGCTTGTGTGTCAATGCGAGGAATAGAAGTAGGGATCATATAAAAGGAGCACAAACCCTAGAAACTAGAACCAGTCGACCGAGATAGGATTCACCGGAGTAAGGGTGAAGCAAGAACAAGCTCGAGTTCATCCAGCTTCTTGAGCAAGAACAGAAACCAACACAACCAACTTAGCCACCAGGAATCATGGTGACCCGAGAAGATCAACCGGAATCTGGAGGTGAAGGGCTCGTGAACGAAACCCCAAGTCCGCATCAACACAAAATCTCATACTAGGAGGCTGGAACAAGGTATACCAAGATCCTGGAGAAGATCCAATGGATCTAATCCATCATATGCATGACATAGTCATGGGGTTGAGCATATGCTCAACAGGGTGAATCATCACTTGGTTTTCACCAAGGATCACTGCTAGTCTAAAAAGCCACCAAAATAGAAACCACCCAGATACAGATCTTGTGCACGGAAGCAAGATCCGATGCACGAATAGCACCGGTAGATGTGTTGCAATAAATAGCAGCTAGTATAGACTACACGTAAAATCCTAGGCACATAACCATCGAGTAAAACCCTAGATTTCTTCACGAGCAAGCATATTGGCATTCATACTTACTATGATCCCCTAATATGCAAGCAAAGATGAGTAGCCACAAGATCCAACTAACTAAGTGAGCAACCAATCGGTAGCAAGGCTACCGAGGTCACATCACACTTAGCACCAAATAAGAGCAAGCCAAATAGACCACATCACTATCCGTAAATGGATTCGAGTTTGATTGCTTGTAAAAGAATCATGAACAAGCAAACTCATATACAAGCAAGACATTTAAATCATCACTGCATAAGCAGCTCATCATAATTAAGTAATCTAAGCATGAATTTATCACAGATCCATGCTAAGCATGACAACAGCATACTGTTAAGCAATACAACTTAATTCATAGCCACTAGAGCAAGTAAGCAACAGCACAGTGATGCTTGAGCATCAGCATCACCAAATAAGTGAACCATATAACCACAGTGTTAGCCAGTAAGCAATCACTGACAAACAATTGATCAAATTGATCAATCATAGCAAGCCAAGCTACACAAAGGGATTTGCCAACAAGCAAGAAATGATCCAATGGATCATTGGATTGCGATAGTAGTACTCGAATTATATCACGTGCACCTCGGCACACACACAAGTGTCACAGATGCATCACAAGTGCACCTAGACAAGCAAGCATAATAGTCCAGTAAGCATAGCAAGCCCATAAGCATGAACAACAGGGTATATCAAGCCATAAGCAAGCTAGGGGTAGAAGAAAGGCAAGCATAACATGAACAGCAAGCAAAGAAGCATGTGCCAGTACCGGAAACGGTAATTGAGCCATGAGCTTGCGAGTAAACCGAAGCACAGAGAAGATTGCGCGACGAGTAGCATAACTCTAGATGATCACAAGACCACCGGAGAGCAACGAGATCATGAGGAGGAAGAAGAACAGAGTGACAAGGGAGGCGCACGGAAGAGAAGGAGGAGGAGCAAAAGACCTTACCCGCGCTCGGGAGGCGGAAACTATGGCATGGCGAGGCAGAGTGCCCGCGCGGCCATAGCGACTCGCAAAGCCGGGAAGTCGCCGGCGTTACGCCGACGAACACCACCACAGCAGCACGAAGCATGGAGACGACGGCACGGGCGCTGCGAGCGAGCACCCGCGCCGGGTCGGTCTCGGAGGCGCACACGTCGACGGCGAAGGCGAGAGCTTGTCGGAGACCACCAGATCGCCCATGGCGATTCTCCAGGAGATCCAGACCGAGGCGATTCGCCAGGAGAGGACGAGAGGAGAGAACGGCTCGGACGGATCGATAGATCTGCTCGAGGCGGTTCTAGATCGGTAGGTGACCACGGCGGAGGAGGCCGGTGATGGCCGGAGCAGGGGCGGCGGCCATGGCGGCGACGCCATCGCCGAGGCGTCGCGAGAGAGATTAGGGTTAGGTCGAGCGAGTGAGAGGGCCGAGTGAGTGAGAGTGCGGTGGGCCGTTCGGCTCCACCAAGCGGCTATGGGGCAAGCTTTAGTGGGCTGTCCCATGGGCCTAAGTTATTGGGTCGGGCCCAATATGGGTCCCGGAGGGGTATTTTGGTCTTTGTACATTTAATAAAAGACCAAAACTTTCACAAATTTTAATAAATCATAAACCACTCTAAAAATCCAATAAAAATTGGATTTATGAATGAAAAATAAATCTTAACCAGAATAAAATATGAAATGGAATTTATGAAACAAATTCAAAATCATGAATTTTTAGAATTTAAATAATCAATTGGAATTTTCAATTATCATTTCCTTGTATTTAAAATTCAAGGAAAAATCTCAAATAAGTTCAAAAACTTATTTTCAAACATTTCAAAATGAGATTCTATTATTCCAAGTCATCTCTTTTGAACCGAGAGAATTTTTCCTGAAAACTACTATATTCCCTTTTATTCCAAAAACTATAGAGGTAAATCTATAATTTCAAATTATTTTGGAATGACTAAGGTAATTACCAAGTAAACTCATGTTACTTTAAATTATTGTACTTTGTGTGAATTACAATGATTAATACTTTTAAATCAATTGTAAATTACCGTCAAAGACATAAATCTTAAATACAACCCTAAATTGTCATAACTCAATGGGGTAAAGGGATTCAACATAAAATAATACATCCATAATTGCATTATTTGGATTTTTATAACATTGTCCTTACCGGACAATGATGCTTCTTACAGAACCCGAGGTCCAGGTTCCATCAACTGCATTGAACCGCACTATCTCGCAGTCCACGAGCAAGTTCACCCTTGCTCATGTCAACTTGATTATCTTCTACTACTTTTAATGCAAAGCTATATACTTATCATTCCCGCATCGCAAATGAAATGTTAATTTCCAACTATGAATATGACTATGTGGCTGGCAATGGAACCATGGTATGTGTTGATATGGTGGAGGTTCCATTGCAATGGGTTATATCACCCTAGGATTAAATTACCAATGCCAGTCCAGTTGATTCTAGCGCCGTACAAACCGCGTTGACCATGAGATCTATAATGGCTCCGGAAAAGCCAGCTGTATCTTTTCCCTTCGCACGCCAACGGATCGGGGAGACGGTGGGGTGCTTGGAGGCACCGCCGCAATAGGTTGGGAAATCCTTTTAAATCCCCATCCATTGGTGATGTTAATCTCTTCCGATCTATGAAGGATTGTCCGGAGTATACCATGAGTAAAGCCGTATTATCGGGGAAGTCTACTGGAGGTATACGGTCGGACAAAAGGGTGGGTTTGCAGTCGCGGAGAAGGCGGTGTGGGCTTGGATCTTTATACCTGGCCTCACACCAAAGGAAGTGTGAACGGGGGCAAGTCCTCGCGGATGGCAAAAAGGGTGAGATCTCTTGTGGGAAAAGTAACGCACCTCTGCAGAGTGTATCAAATTGTGGCTGTCACTCCTTGTTCCGGGAAGGAACTGCGAACGCGGCAGAAAGGAACTCCACGAAGTTCGGTCAACTCCGTGAAGACCGACGGGCATAGTTTTCATAATAAAAGCAACCTTTTGAAGAAATGTTTTCAAAACATGCATTGACCGGCGATTTCCCGATCAATGGTCGTAGCTAGTGCATCAAACACCTTTTATTCTTTTAGAACTTGCTCGAGTACCTCTGTACTCACTTTCTTTCGACACCCTTGCTAGACCGTGATCCCGAAGTGGAGGCTATCAACGATGGAGCACCGAGAAGGAAGCTACGAGCTGGTCTACGAAGAACCCGATCTTACCGGCGGAGTGGAAGGCGTAGACTATGGGATAGTCTACGGACCGGATGACACGGAGGTGGAGGAGTAGTGACATACCTTAGTATCATAGAGCCGAGCAACGTAGAACTTACCTAAATAAGTTGTTGAGCTCTTTTCATCTTTAGTATAAGTTGTAATGGTACTTTAGTAGTCTCTTAGGGTGTTCTCATAGGACTCGTGAGGATACCAACTTGTAAGACAATGTTTGTAATAAAGTATGGAGTGTTATGACCTGCAATGTTTCTGTTGTACCACTCCGAGGGATATGGCAATTTGTGAGGAAGTCCCTTCACAAAGATCATATCAACGACTTGTATACTACAACATGCAGTGGTATGCTGGGTCCCCGCAGCTGGTATCAGAGCAAATGTTGCGACCTTAGGTTGGAAAAACCTAGTAGAGGGAAGAAACCTGTAGGAGCCTAGTAGAAATAGTAAAGGATTCTCTAGAAATATGGTGGTTATTCACTTGAGAATAGCAAAACCATATATTTTAGTGCGATAATTCTTTATTATAGCTATTATGATGCATTATCACTACTAATATTCTGCTTTTGTATACAGCCATAATGGCGAACACTTTTCCCAAGAGGACTTTGAGGAAAGTTGAGGGTTGGCTCGGTGATTATGATGGACCAATAACAGCTCTCCCGTGTGGGATGTCGAAGGAACTTCATTGCGATCCACGGATACCTGTTATCAAGTATATTTACTATGATGGGGAAATCCTAGCCAAGTGCAGAGTATCGGTCCAACTACCGGAAAAACTGCTGATGAGTCGTATAATGCCATACGGAGAAGCCAAAACTATCACCACAGCCTACCATATGGGCCTATTCAAGGCAATCCTTGAGATAAGGCAGCACAAGTCGATAGGAACTCCTATGTTCGGAATTTTCTCATATACCTCATGCCGAGGAAGATGAGGATCCCACTCTTAATCATTTGGTGTTAGCCCACGGAAGTCCCGAAGCTGCAGCGACAGAGCACATGGATAGCCGTAAGTCTTTATTGACCACGATGTATCTTTTACACATGAAGATGAGAGGTGAGATTGACCACATGCTAGCTGAGTTCACGGACCCTGATAAAGTCCAAACTCGGATGCATGACTTGAGGGCACAACCACAACATACTACACCCTTCTTTAACCCAGATAGTGATGTAGATTTGAGTGACCAGTGGTTCAAGAGAAATCTACCTACAAGAGATCCACTTACACCTAACTTTGTTCCGCACTACCCACACGTATCAGCATCATGTGATACTGGATATGGGGGAGACCACTCATGGAACATAAATTGCTCGGAGTCACCGATTGAAAACTCGACGGGTTGGCGTTTCGGGGAACCTTTCGGTGATGAGGAGGAGCCAATTCCATGTGATACAGGAGATGAGAGTGATGCGGTTAACCCAAATGTTAACCAACACTACGAGCAGGAAGAGAAAGGTACTGATTCCATTTCTTTAGATTTGGAGATGGGCATATCTAAACCATCGCAGATACGAAGTAGGTGAGAGTTCGGAACCAAGAAAAAGAAGAAGAAGAAGATGAGGGGTCAAGTGAATAGGAATCCTCCATGGATGACTCGGAGAAGAGGCACTCGTATTCCACCGGGGATATGTATGAGTCTTTATCTAGTTACTTTGGAATGACAGATCTCTCGTCTCGGCACTTCGTCCGATTCGGATTACATACCTACTCGGAAGGACCTATGTTCCGGACGGTGTTCGGAAGACTAGTCGCTGTATTGGTTGGACCCCAGGGATGTACGCGGAGGCGAATGAAGACGATGAGGAGTAGAGCTCCAAGGAAGAATAAAGTAATCTAGGTGGTATTGTAATAGAACGTATTTTAAATTCCCGTTGGCTTGGGCTTGGAGCCAAATAAGTGGTTTATATATACCACATGTAATATAAGTTTGTGAGTGTGTTATGTATTATACGGTGTATATACATAATAAATGTTTGTTTTGGATTTGCTTCTTGATTTAATTGTGTGACTAGTACCGGGCAATGAGTTGAGCTCAGAAAACATTCGCATGGTGTAATTATGAGTAATCGCTCTTTGTTACGGGACTAGGGGGAAATGGCGTTAGTAGAAACCGAAGAGGCTCGCAGAGAGCGGGAAGAAAGAGAAAAAGAGGAGGCAGATGCAGCAGCTAGAGCAGAAAACGCACCACCACCACCACACCCAATGTTGCACCCAGACTTCCAACAGTATATGAGGTCAATGGAGGAAGACGGAAGGCGTTACCAGGAAAGTCAGAGCAAGAATATGCAGGATTTCTTTACCCATGTCATCAATGAGAGGGGTAATGAAGGCAAGGGAGTAACACTATCGGACTTCCAAAATGCAAGACCACTACCATTCACATCAGCTCCGGAACCAATGGACGCTGAAGATTGGCTTATGGATACCGAACGGAAATTGAAGACCGTTGGTTGCAACGATGAGGAGAAGATCGGATATACCACTTATCCGTTGTCGTGACCAGCAGCATCATGGTGGGAGAACCTTGTAGCAAGTACACCCTCCGGATAAGGTATTCACCCGGGAGGAGTTCAAGAAGAAGTTTCGGGATGCTCATGTTCCGGACAGCGTGGTGGAGCTGAAGAAGAGGGAATTTGAAGAACTGAGACAGAATACTGCACCAATCATGCAGTATGTTCGGGATTTCAATAGGTTATCCAGATATGCACCTGAGGATGTGGATACAGAGGAAAAGCGGAAGAAGCGGTTTATGAAAGGCATGAATCCATACATGAAGATGCAACTGAGGTTGGCAAGAACTGCCGAATTCCGTGAACCGATTGACTCGGCAATCACTTTCGAGGATGACTACGTGCAAGTCCGAGGAGGACAGGAGGAAGAGGGCTCGTATAGAGCCAAGGAAGTACCCAATTAGTAAACCACTACCTCGATCGGAGTTTCAAACCTCGATATCGACCTACCACCGGTAATCAATACAATCGGGGAGGTCGAGTCGAACCCAATTAACCGCGATCATCTGCAACAATTGTGGCCCGAGAGGTCATTTGCGGTAAGGATTGCCGTAAACCCGAATCATCCGTTATGGTTGTGGGAAGGAAGGACACATCAAGCCGGATTGTCCAAACAAGGCGTCCGGAACGGACGAGCTCCGGAGGACGAGGTGGAAACAACAACAACAACAACCGCAACAACGAGTAACAACAACACCAACCGCAACTACAATAACTACAACAACAAGAAGGGAAAGCCTTATGGAAAGCTGAATTGCACATCTTTGGAACAAGCGGAAGAGTCGGATCAAACGAGTCTTAGGTACGCTAAGCATTCTTACTCATCCCGGCAAAGTATTATTTGATACTGGAGCAACCACATCATTTCTTGCATTGGAATTTGTGGAAAAATTCGGGCTTAGATGTTCTAAGTTAGAAACCCCTATAACTGTCCTATCCGCGGGGGGAACGATCTTAGTGACCCACGTGAAAGAAGCACAAGTCCTAACCATATGTGACTCGTGTGTATTTCGCGGACTTATTAATCATACCCATGAAAGACATATCGCTCATCCTAGGGATGGATTGGTTGACGAGAAAATGGAGCGGTGATTAACTCGTGGAGACAAAACAAGATCACTTCGCGACTCCATCGGAGGTAGAATAGTGTTCCAAGGAGATAAGTACGGTGAATTAGAGATTGGATTGGAACTCAACGACTCGAAAGAAGTGAGAATTGAAGATATTCCCGTAGTGAATGAGTTTAAGGATGTATTTCCTAAGGAACTACCAGGAATGCCACCCGATAGAGAGATCGAATTCACAATCGACTCGATTCCGAGCACAAGACCAATAGCACAACCACCATATAAGATGGGGCCAAAGGAGTTAGTGGAACCGAAAGCTCGGATAGATGAACTGGAACGAAGGGATTTATTCAAGAAAGTGTGTCACCATGGGGTACACCGGTGATTTTTGTGGATAAAAGAGATGGAGGAAAGAGAATGTGTGGAGATTATAGAAATTTGAACAATGTAACGATCAAGAACAAGTATCCTTTACCTAGAATTCAAGATCTTTTTGATCAAGTTCAAGGAGCAGGAGTCTTCTCGAAGATAGATTTAAGGTCAGGATACCATCAAATCAAGATCAAGAAGGAAGATGTACCAAAAACAGCATTCGTATCAAGGTATGGACACCATGAATACTTGGTTGTACCATTTGGACTAACCAATGCACCAGCAATTTTCATGAATTTGATGAACAAGATATTCATGAAGTACTTGGACAAGTTTGTGATAGTGTTCATAGATGATATTTTAATCTATTCCAAAGATAAAGAAGAACATGCCAAACATTTGAAGATAGTTCTGCAAACTTTGAGAGAACATCAGCTATATGCAAAGTTCAGCAAGTGCAAATTTTGGTTGGATAGTGTTGAATTTCTTGGACATGTCATAACCAAAGAAGGCATAGCGGTGAATCCAAGCAAGGTTCAGTCCGTATTGGAATGGAAATCACCTAAAAATGCTAAGGAAATACGAGGATTTCTTGGTATGGCAGGCTATTATCGGAGATTCATAGAGGGATTTTCGAAGATTGCAGGACCAATGACCAAGTTACTCAAGAAAAATACTCCATTTGTGTGGACCGATGAATGTGAAGCCGCCTTCCAAACACTCAAGGATAAGTTAACCACAAAGACCGGTATTAGCGGTCCTCGAATCCGGAAAGGATTACACGGTGTATTGTGATGCTTCCAAGAATGGACTTGGATGTGTTCTTATGCAAGATCTGAAGGTAATAGCTTATGGATCAAGACAAGTTTGAAACCACATGAACACAACTACCCAAGACATGATCTCGAGTTAGCGGCAGTTGTGTATGCTTTGAAGAGTTGGAGACAATTTCTATATGGATCCAAGTGTGAGTTATACACCGATCACAAAAGTTTGAAGTATTTCTTCACCCGTAAAGAATTAAACATGAGACAGAAGAGATGGTTGGAGTTGATTAAGGATTACGACCTTAAGATCAACTATACACCGTGCAAGGCTAATGTAGTAGCGAGATGCCCTAAGTAGGAAAAGTATCGAGAATCAACCTACTGAATGGGAGATTCCAAAGGAACTTCGGAAGGAGTTAGAAGATGCTCGGATCTTGTTTATTCAAGGTGATATCAAAGGAAGTATAGCAACCATGAGGATTATGGATGAGATGTACTCGGACTTGAAATATGAGATTATCCGAAAGCAAGCTGGATGATTTGTTCATTCAAGAGGAAATCAAGAGGATTGGCGAAGGAAGACCATCGGAATTCCATCTAGGGGATTTTGATTCATTATATTTCCAAAAGGATCCGTGTACCGGATGATCCAGGAGTGAAGACAATCATATTAAAAGAAGCACATGAAACTCCTTATTCCATACATCCAGGAAGTACCAAGATGTATATGGATTTGAAGGAGATGTTCGGTGGAACAACATGAAAAGAGAAATAGCACAATATGTCTCGAATGTCATACATGTCAACGAGTGAAGGCAGAACATCGTAGTCCTGCAGGATTACTCAAACCACTAGAGATACCGAATGGAAATGGGATGAAATCGGAATGGATTTTGTTACTGGTTTACCAATGACTAATAAGAGGAAGGATATGATATGGGTAATAGTGGATAGACTTACCAAGAGCGCTCATTTCATAGCCGTAAACACAAAAGATACTGCAGAAAAGTTTGTGGATATTTATGTGAAGGAAATTGTGAGTAAACATGGAGTACCAAAGAAGATAGTCTCGTATAGAGGTTCGATTTTCACATCAGCATTCCGGAAACAACTACAAGAATCTTTGGGATCCAAGTTGGATTTCAGAGACAAAGATATCATCCACAAACCGGAGGACAAACCGAAAGAACCAATCAGATACTTGAGGACATGCTTAGAGCTTGTGCTTCCGAACTTTGGAGGCTCATGGGAGGATCATTTACCTTTAGCGGAGTTCTCATATAACAATAGTTATCGTAGTAGTATTCAGATGGCACCGTACGAAGCATTGTACGGAAGGAAGTGTCGATCACCAATTTGTTGGTTTGAAACCGGAGAAAACAAGGAGTTTACACCGGACTACATCAAAGAGAGACAAGACGTCATCGAGGTGATCCGGGATAGACTCAAGATAGCTCAGAGTCGTCGAAGAGTTACGCCGACTTAAAGAGAAGAGATTGGGAACCGAAAGTGGGAGACATGGTTTATCCGAAGGTTAGCCCAATGAAAGGACTTAAAAGGTTCGGAGTGAAAGGAAAGTTAAGCCCTCGATATATTGGACCATTTAAGATAATCAATCGAATCGAGGAACAGCTTTTGAGTTGGAGTTACCGGCACAACTAAGTCAAGTTCATAATGTATTTCATGTTTCACAACTCGTGAAAATGTTTGAAGGCACCGGATGATCCTATCACATATGAAGAAATAGAATTGCAATCCGACCTAACTTATGTGGAAAGGCCCGAAAAGATCTTAGAAGTACAATGGAAGAAATTAAGAAACAGAGCAATCAAATATCGCAAAGTGCAATGGCAACATCATCCCGAGCGAGAAGCTACTTGGGAAACGAAGAAGAACTCAGGAAGTCTTACCCCGAGATGTTCAGGTACCAATCTTAACTTCGGGACGAAGTTTCGTTAAGGGGGAGAGGCTGTAATAACCCGTAACCTAGGAACAACGAAGGGTAGATTTAGAAATGGGATGTGCATTTCATCGCAAAACGGGGGAAATTTTCGCGCCTTATTGCAACTAAACCTAAGAGGGATCGAGATTCTCTCTCATCTTGCATTTAGGGTTAGGCAATGTGAGTTAGGGAAATTTCGACATGATCTCTTTTGTATCTTGTTGATTTGGGGAATTGATTTCATTTGACAAGTGTCATTACATTAAACAATAAACATTGAACAATATAAATGGAATTCATAATTCAAACAACTTATTAATTCAAATCACTTTGAATTTCAAAGTGAATCACAAATACAATGATTATTTCTGAATATAAATGTCACATAATCAAAAAGCTCATAAACAAAAACCTTGGGCTTTATTGATATCAACACAGATTACAAAGTCTTTACAATATTCTTGATACAAGAATCAATGAATAATAAACAGAAATAAAAAGGAAGATTACAAGTTTATTCCTAAACTAAAACCTAAACTAAATGCTTGAAGAATATATTCTGGTCATATTCAACTTTAAAACTCGCAAAACAAATCACAAACACTAGCCGTAATATAAGTGTTAGCTCAAGATTCAGTTTAGACGAGCTAGCAAGTGACACAATCTTCGCTTTAGGCAGAACCAAGTCACAAGACACTTGTGCTTGTCCAAAACCAGGGACAAGACAAGATAGGATCAAGCGGACTAAAACCGAGCAGCTGCAGAGGCTCAAGTTTCAGCATATGAGAGCACACAGCTCAAGTGTGTCAGGCAGCAACAAAGCAAGGCCATGCAAAAGCATAGTCACCAAGCATGCCGGGCTTGTGTGTCAATGCAGGAATAGAAGTAGGGATCATATAAAAGGAGCACAAACCCTAGAAACTAGAACCAGTCGACCAGATAGGATTCACCAGGTAAGGGTGAAGCAAGAACAAGCTCAGTTCATCCAGTTCTTGAGCAAGAACAGAAACCAACACAACCAACTTAGCCACCAGGAATCATGGTGACCTGAGAAGATCAACCAAATCTGGAGGTGAAGGGTCGTGAACGTAAACCCCAAGTCCGCATCAACACAAAATCTCATACTAGGAGCCGGAACAAGGTATACCAAGATCCTGGAGAAGATCCAATGGATCTAATCCATCATATGCATGACATAGTCATGGGGTTGAGCAGATGCTCAACAGGTGAATCATCACTTGGTTTTCACCAAGGATCACCGCTAGTCTAAAAAGCCACCAAAATAGAAACCACCCGGATACGTATCTTGTGCACGAAGCAAGATCTGATGCACGGATAGCACCAAGAGATGTGTTGCAATAAATAGCAACTAGTATAGACTACACGTGAAAATCCTAGGCACATAACCATCAAGCAAAACCCTAGATTTCTTCACAGTGCAAGCATATTGGCATTCATACTTACTATGATCCCCTAATATGCAAGCAAAGATGAGTAGCCACAAGATCCAACTAACTAAGTGAGCAACCAATCAGTAGCAAGGCTACTGAGGTCACATCACACTTAGCACCAAATAAGAGCAAGCCAAATAGACCACATCACTATCCAGAAATGGATTCAGAGTTTGATTGCTTGTAAAAGAATCATGAACAGCAAACTCATATACAAGCAATACATTTAAATCATCACTGCATAAGCAGTTCATCAGAATTAAGTAATCTAAGCATGAATTTATCACGGATCCATGCTAAGCATGACAACAAAGATACTCGTTAAGCAATACAACTTAATTCATAGCCACTAGAGCAAGTAAGCAACAAGC
Source organism: Lolium rigidum (assembly GCF_022539505.1). Taxonomy (NCBI): domain Eukaryota; kingdom Viridiplantae; phylum Streptophyta; class Magnoliopsida; order Poales; family Poaceae; genus Lolium; species Lolium rigidum. The sequence continues at coordinate 142,088,406 of NC_061514.1, forward strand.
ACAGATGATGCTTGAGCATCAAGCATCACCAAATAAGTGAACCATATAACCACAGTGTTAGCCAGTAAGCAATCACTGACAAACAATTGATCAAATTGATCAATCATAGCAAGCCAAGCTACACAAAGGGATTTGCCAACAAGCAAGAAATGATCCAATGGATCATTGGATTGCAGTAGTAGTACTGAATTATATCACAGGCACCTCTGGCACACACACAAGTGTCACAGATGCATCACAAGTGCACCTAGACAAGCAAGCATAATAGTCCAGTAAGCATAGCAAGCCCATAAGCATGAACAACAGGGTATATCAAGCCATAAGCAAGCTAGGGGTAGAAGAAAGGCAAGCATAACATGAACAGCAAGCAAAGAAGCATGTGCCAGTACCAGGAAACGGTAATTGAGCCATGAGCTTGCAGTAAACCGAAGCACAGTAAGATTGCGCAGCAGTAGCATAACTCTAGATGATCACAAGACCACCAGAGAGCAACAGATCATGAGGAGGAAGAAGAACAGTGACAAGGGAGGCGCACAGAAGAGAAGGAGGAGGAGCAAAAGACCTTACCCGCGCCTGGAGGCAGAAACTATGGCATGGCGAGGCAGTGCCCGCGCGGCCATAGCAGCTGCAAAGCCAGGGAAGTCGCCGGCGTTACGCCGACGAACACCACCACAGCAGCACAGCATGGAGACGACGGCACAGGCGCTGCGAGCAGCACCCGCGCCAGGTCGGTCTCGGAGGCGCACACGTCGACGGCGAAGGCGAGAGCTTGTCGGAGACCACCAGATCGCCCATGGCGATTCTCCAGGAGATCCAGACCGAGGCGATTCGCCAGGAGAGGACGAGAGGAGAGAACGGCTCGGACGGATCGATAGATCCGCTCGAGGCGGTTCTAGATCGGTAGGTGACCACGGCGGAGGAGGCCGGTGATGGCCGGAGCAGGGCGGCGGCCATGGCGGCGACGCCATCGCCAGGGCGTCGCGAGAGAGATTAGGGTTAGGTCGAGCGAGTGAGAGGGCCGAGTGAGTGAGAGTGCGGTGGGCCGTTCGGCTCCACCAAGCGGCTATGGGGCAAGCTTTAGTGGGCTGTCCCATGGGCCTAAGTTATTGGGCTGGGCCCAATATGGGTCCGAAGGGGTATTTTGGTCTTTGTACATTTAATAAAAGACCAAAACTTTCACAAATTTTAATAAATCATAAACCACTCTAAAAATCCAATAAAAATTGGATTTATGAATGAAAAATAAATCTTAACCAGAATAAAATATGAAATGGAATTTATGAAACAAATTCAAAATCATGAATTTTTAGAATTTAAATAATCAATTGGAATTTTCAATTATCATTTCCTTGTATTTAAAATTCAAGGAAAAATCTCAAATAAGTTCAAAAACTTATTTTCAAACATTTCAAAATGAGATTCTATTATTCCAAGTCATCTCTTTTGAACCAGAGAATTTTTCCCGTAAAACTACTATATTCCCTTTTATTCCAAAAACTATAGAGGTAAATCTATAATTTCAAATTATTTTGGAATGACTAAGGTAATTACCAAGTAAACTCATGTTACTTTAAATTATTGTACTTTGTGTGAATTACAATGATTAATACTTTTAAATCAATTGTAAATTACCGTCAAAGACATAAATCTTAAATACAACCCTAAATTGTCATAACTCAATGGGGTAAAGGGATTCAACATAAAATAATACATCCATAATTGCATTATTTGGATTTTTATAACATTGTCCTTACCGGACAATGATGCTTCTTACGTAACCCGAGGTCCAGGTTCCATCAACCGCATTGAATCGCACTATCTCGCAGTCCACAGTGCAAGTTCACCCTTGCTCATGTCAACTTGATTATCTTCTACTACTTTTAATGCAAAGCTATATACTTATCATTCCCGCATCGCAAATGAAATGTTAATTTCCAACTATGAATATGACTATGTGGCTGGCAATGGAACCATGGTATGTGTTGATATGGTGGAGGTTCCATTGCAATGGGTTATATCACCCTAGGATTAAATTACCAATGCCGTCCAGTTGATTCTAGCGCCGTACAAACCGCGTTGACCATGAGATCTATAATGGCTCCGGAAAAGCCAGCTGTATCTTTTCCTTCGCACGCCAACGGATCGGGGAGACGGTGGGGTGCCGGAGGCACCGCCGCAATAGGTTGGGAAATCCTTTTAAATCCCCATCCATTGGTGATGTTAATCTCTTCCGATCTATGAAGGATTGTCCGGAGTATACCATGAGTAAAGCCGTATTATCTGGGGAAGTCTACTGGAGGTATACGGTCGGACAAAAGGGTGGGTTTGCGAGTCGCGGAGAAGGCGGTGTGGGCTTGGATCTTTATACCTGGCCTCACACCAAAGGAAGTGTGAACGGGGGCAAGTCCCTCGCGGATGGCAAAAAGGGTGAGATCTCTTGTGGGAAAAGTAACGCACCTCTGCAGAGTGTATCAAATTGTGGCTGTCACTCCTTGTTCCGGGAAGGAACTGCGAACGCGGCAGAAAGGAACTCCACGAAGTTCCGGTCAACCCGTGAAGACCGACGGGCATAGTTTTCATAATAAAAGCAACCTTTTGAAGAAATGTTTTCAAAACATGCATTGACCGGCGATTTCCGATCAATGGTCGTAGCTAGTGCATCAAACACCTTTTATTCTTTTAGAACTTGCTCGAGTACCTCTCGTACTCACTTTCTTTCGACACCCTTGCTAGACCGTGATCCCGAAGTGGAGGCTATCAACGATGGAGCACCGGAAGGAAGCTACGAGCCGGTCTACGAAGAACCCGATCTTACCGGCGGAGTGGAAGGCGTAGACTATGGGATAGTCTACGGACCGGATGACACGGAGGTGGAGGAGTAGTGACATACCTTAGTATCATAGAGCCGAGCAACGTAGAACTTACCTAAATAAGTTGTTGAGCTCTTTTCATCTTTAGTATAAGTTGTAATGGTACTTTAGTAGTCTCTTAGGGTGTTCTCATAGGACCTCGTGAGAATACCAACTTGTAAGACAATGTTTGTAATAAAGTATGGAGTGTTATGACCTCGCAATGTTTCTGTTGTACCACTCTGAGGGATATGGCAATTTGTGAGGAAGTCCCTTCACAAAGATCATATCAACGACTTGTATACTACAACATGCAGTGGTATGCTGGGTCCCCGCAATTAGCATGTTCTCTTCTTTCTCAATCTCAAGTTCATCGTTGGATGAATCATCAGACCTCTACAAACACGCAAAAGTTGGACTCATTTCATCTACTATGGGAAAAAAATAGTACGGCGGGGCGGAGACATACCTTTCGGCGATTTGTCGAGCACCTTGCGTGCACCATGTTGCGCCGCGGCTAGAGGAGGACATGGTGGTCTTTGCGGCAGCGTGGCGGCGGCAGCTCGCTAGACGTGTGATACGTCGCAAACGTATCTATAATTTTTGATGCTCCATGCTTGTTTTACACCAATTTCTATATGTTTTGTTTACACTTCGTTGCACTTTTATACATTTTTCGGAACTAACCTATTGACAAGATGCCACAGTGCATGCCAGTTCCTTGTTTTCTGATGTTTTGTATTTTAGAAAAGTTGTACAGAAAATATTCTCGGAATTGGACGAAACAAAAACCGAAGTTCCTATTTTACTGTAACAAAGATGGAGTCCGGAGGAGAGACGAAGCGGTGCCACGAGGCGGCCACACCAGGCCATGGCGCGGCACAGGCCCTAGCCACGCCTTGGGGTGGTGTGGGCCCCAAGCACCCACCGACCTCGCCCTTCAGCCTATTTATTCATCTTCTCGAGAAAAACTTAAATACCCGAGCCTCCATCCACGAAAAGTTCCGTCGCGACTGCCATCGCCCACCCTAGCTCGGGAGGCTTCTGAAGCTCTTTCCAGCACCCTGCCGGAGAGGGAAATTATCACCAGAGGCCTCTACATCGCCATGCCCGCCTCTGAAGTGATGCGTGAGTAGTTCATCTCTGGACTACGGGTCCATAGCAGTAGCTAGATGGTTGTCTTCTCCAATTTATGATTCATGTTTAGATCTTGTGAGCTGCCTATCATGATCAAGATCATCTTTATATAATGCTACATGTTGTGTTTGCTGGGATCCGATGAATATTAAATACTATGGTTGGGATCGATTATATAGTTGTCATATGTTATTTGTGATCTTGCATGCTCTTTGTTGCTAGTAGATGCATTGGCCTAGTATGTGCTTGTGACTCCAGTAGATGCTTTGGCCTAGTATGTGCTTGTGACTCCAAGAGGGATTACATATGCTCGATAGTGGGTTCATACCTCTAGTAATCTGGAAGAGTAACAATAACTTCTAAGATTGTAGATGTGCTATTGCTACTAGGGAGAAAACAACAATGATTTGTCTAAGGATAATTATATTGTTTACTTTACACACATTGCTTAATGGGATAATTTGGTTGCTTACAACTTAATACTGGAAGGGGTTCGGATGATAACCTGAAGGTGGATTATTAGTCATAGACGCAGTTGGATCACAGTCTATGTATTATGTTGTAATGCATAAATGAATCGCATAGCAATCATCTTGTCATGTATGGTCTTTATTCTGTCAATTGCCCAGCTGTAATTTGTTCACCAATATGTTATTTATCTTTAAGGAGAGACACCTCTAGTGAACTGTGAACCTCGGTCCTTTATTTTACACTGATAAAATCATCATGTTCTGTTTACTTACTGCAAACACTGTTCTCTTTAATTCCACTGCAAACGAACATCTCTTTCCACACTATACAGTTAATCCTTTATTTTCAGCAAAATCGGTGAGATTGACAACCTCACTGTAAGTTGGGGCAAAGTATTTTGGTTATGTGTGTGCAGGTTCCACGTTGTTGCTGATGCCGGTAGTGCGCCCTGCCACTAGTCAGCTAGCAACACCTTCAAAAGTCACGCATTTTCTCCTACTGGTCGATTAAACCTTGGTTTCTTACTGAGGAAAAACTTGCTACTGTGCTGATCATACCTTTCTCTTGGGATTCCCCAAGAGTGTGCAATTTGCGCTCATCAACGTGCCCGGGAAAAAGAGGCGTGGCGGCGGCTCGCTCGCGACGACCTTGGGGAAGCTTTATCAAGGCGCGATGCCGACGGATCTACTGCGGGAGCGTGGAGAGAAGCACCGCCGCCAACGAATAGGTGTGGATGCGGCACACTGCTGAAATGGGGAAGGAGAAGTGCGGGTGCGGGTGCGGGTGAAGTTTCATCGCGGCGGTTGGCTGTTTGCGCGCGAGCCACAATGATAGCGCGCGCTCGATCGAAAGCACTATTTTTGGGGCGTTGAAGGGCGTGCGCGAGTTTTAGAGTGCACGCAACTTTGGCACATCTGCTGGAGGGCACAAATCAGCCGCCCGCGCGGTATATCAACGGTTATTTTAGCGCGGACGTGATATATCGCCACTACTGGAGATGCTCTAAGGGCATCGCCACTACTCTCCTCATTCCACCCCCTAATCTCCTCATTCCACCCCCTTTGATTTTGCCTCTCACCCTCTCTCCCTCACGCATGGTTTCAAAATATTGGAATGTGCATACGATGTTTGAGATCTCCATCATACACACATCGTTGCGATGTCCAAATCTTTCTTCCTCCGCTAGTTTCATGGATCAGAGTCCGGGAGACATCGTCTACACCGAACACGTGTAGAACTGCAGAAATGTTGTCGGTTGTAGCACTCCATGGCTTATAGGTGTGAACGACCTTGAGATCAGCATCTTCATATGACTACATCAACAATGTTCATTGGAACGTTTGTTTTTGGTCTTCAAATGTATAAACACTTAAAATATTTTTTAATGCGTACCCACGCAACGGGTTGGCCCACCATCCTCCCGCGGTGACCAAACTCATCGGAGAAAACGAAGGCGATGAGTTTGGCGAGGAATTTATCTCACCGGAGATGAAGTAAAACCTTGGGGTTCTAGGGTGGGTACGGTGGTCGACGACTTAGGGTTCTGGTGATGGTGCGGGTACCTCGCTGGAACTGCAGAAGATGGTGGAGATTTAGAGGGAAGGCTGGACGGCGGTGGCCGCGGCTCAGTCAGAGCGGGGCGGCGAGGCGGGAGGTAGCGCCGCCGGCCGCAGGAGGCAGGAGCAGGCGGTTGCAGCCGGTGGCGGCGGCGGGGAGCGAGCAGCAGCGATGGCGCTGAGGAGTTGGTGATGGGCACGATCAAGACGATGCGGAGGTGGGTCGCGGCCCATATGCTATTTTCTTGACGCGTGGGTGTGCTCGATGGCGGTTGAAGCGCTGATTAGGAGGATCCCTAATAAACCCTAAGTCCCCGATTCGGCCGCTCTATCTCGCCGGCACCCTTCACAGATCTGACACCGGCGGAATTGGGATGTAAGACTATTCTAGTCCTCCTTCAGTCGATTATTATCCGATTATCCCTGTGACTCCAAAGATTGTGCACTTCCTCTTTGATTGATCCAAGTAAAATCCATGTACTCCTACATATGATATTGCCTCAACGCATTTGTTGGTGTTCGATTCTACCTTTTTTCCAACAATGCCTGTAGACAGTCAAATTATTTTGTTTGTTTGGGCTCGCCCCGCCCATGATCCATCTATCCACTCCATGTCCATCACAATTAGTTAGGGTCTATTGTGCTAGGAACTGGCTGCCAGTATTCATCCTCTTCCTGATTTCCACATAAAATTAGGCGATTTAAGATTTGAACAGGTAGAGCACACTTTACTATGTTGCTTTCCGAATGTGGCAGGTGAAAGTCTCCCAAGTTAGTGCTGAATACAAGGAGTAATTAGCATTAGTACTTGTAAATTTATTGTACAATTCTTCTCTCAATCCTATCAATCTATCATATAACTAAGTAGGTTATAAACAACAGTAACAATTTGCTTCTAGAAATCTGCTAACCTAACAACTCTCGTACTTCCCTCTCGGGAGATTTTCTCAAACAAGCCCCTCTCCCATCCTTGTGCATTTGCTCTATTCAACTGCAACAATAATCCTAGAAGCAGGTGCTTTTGATTTTCTGCACCGGTTAGATTGTGTGCATCCTAATGCAATCATGCAAGCTGACCTCAAGTGAGTCTTGACTATAGCATTGACGAGGGTAATTTGCTTAAATTCCAACTGCTTTCACAAGAAACACAACTAAAGTAGCGCTAGCAAAAATATTTTGGAGAACATTGCACCTGAATATGCTCAAAGTTCTTAAATCAAGGAAAGTTAGGAGGATGGGGCATTTCAGCAAAAAACACAGATTAGTAATCTCTCCATTCTCTTTTGCGATTCCAAATCAGAACAGAGGATGTACCAAAATGTACTTCTTACAAGGAGAAAATGTTATATTATCGGTATGATTAAAAAGTTCCTTTTATATTTTTTTGCTATGCATGGGGCCCAATTTTGAGTTTCACTTTGTGTCTCTCATTTCTACTTGAATATGATGCTCTGATAAGCATTTCCGTCCCTTATTATTATTATTATTATTATTTTGCTTCAGGACTGCAAAGAAGCATAAGGAGAACAGGGACCAAAGAGCCAGAGATGAAAAGAGTAGGCTGAGTGTCAAGATGCAGGCAGATGCAAGGGACGAAAGAGCGAATCGAAGAGAGAATCTGTCAAAAGTAAAACTGGTTTCAGGAGATACTTCTCCCAGAACACTCCGGATAAAACAAATGGCAGAACGTGAGTTAATTATCTCATGTTTACTGGTTCTTCTTTGCATTTATTGCACTATTATAGAGAACTAACAGTTGTGGTTTAATTACCATGTTTCTTATTTAGTCAACCGAATGTGGAAGAAGAACAGGAAAGATTTTTGTGAAAAGTATGGACATCCTGATCAGAAGTCGAACCGGAGTTTTGTAGAGAAACCATTTGGTTCTGCATATGTCGATTGTGATACTTCTTTGCCTTCCAATATTGTCTCGCTTGCTTTAGTCGATAGTAATTATGGTAAATGATGCTTCTTTATGCTTATGAATTTTCTATTCTGTATCTAATTACAACTAATTTGTGATTTGAATGACTATCTTGTGCAGAAAACAAGATTTTATTTGCATGCTCAGGCATAGCTATGGAACGTCTGCCAATGACGAATCCTGAAGTAACAATAGTTGTGACATCAAAGCGTTTGGTTGAAGAATTTAAGGAAATAAGAAACAGAGATGATAAAGTGAAGGTTAGTGCTGCTAATCATTGTGTTCCATTATCTTTGTTTTTCAAAGTAACTGTGATCATTCCATGTGCTGATGTACCACTCTTTTCACTATAGGTTGAAGTGCGTTTTCCTGGCAAAAAAAATATTTGCGTAGATGGGTTATTGGGACTATATGATAAATATATTGCTCTTGTAACGTGCTTCTACTACTCAGATCCATGTAAGATACATGTGGATGAACACCAAATGTACAGAGATTTAAAACCAGAGTATTTGCGTCCTAATTCAGTAGAAGCTGTTGGGCGTGCCTTCAGCTCGGGCACTTTGATGTCTGCTAAGGGGAAGATTTGTCTCCCGACTAGTGGGTCTCACGAAGGTCATCTGATGTACAGTAATTGTGCTATCACAGAGGTGAGCTGCTGTATTTTTTCCTTAATTTTGGCATGATAAAAAATGTGGAACATGATTTGTGTTGTAACCCCTGCCGCTTTATTTGTGTCAGTTGAACTTTGTGCATTGATACTCTTTGTTGGGCTCGTTTTTCCTTCATAATCCTTGCCGCTTTGTTTTGCTTCTAGGCTGGACTTGGAGGTCCAGTTGTGACTAAGGATGGACGCTTTATTGGGTTGAACATTGAATGTGATACCAAGGACAATTCTACCTTGATCCTACCATGGGAGTTGCTTATGGAACGCTTGGTGTATTTTGAAAAGTACAGGTATGTCTCATATATCTGTGCATTAATAACTATTTGGTTCTTTCTATCTCTAGCTGGTGCGTACTTGCATCAGTACAACATCTCATGTTGCTAATTTAGAGCTTTCGCTTCAGTGTTGAAGATAGTATATATTCCCTTCCTTTAAATGAGGAAGATATATAAGCCATTTTGCTCAGATAAAACATGGACATGTGATCTGCTCTATCCTCTCACTTCTTTTGTTTAATATAGGTGTAGGCCTGATTACCTGTCTTCCTTAAATCCTCATTTTGTTCTGTTCTACTTGGCTCATGTGTTGGTTTAGTTATTGTGTTGTTGAGCTAGTACTTCCTGTATTTACTTATCATGACTACTCATACATTGTATTATTGCAGCCCGAACTCTACCAACTACCGTGAATATACCTTGCCTAAAGATTTATTCAGCATAGTCCCACCAGGTGTGAATCATTGTTCTATATTGATGTTACATGTTGATCATTATACGCAGAATGTCATTTGGATTTAGTCATACACATCATCTGACTACTAATACTGGTCGCTTTAATTGCATCAGGACATTGGAATACTGTCAAGTATCTAACATCCATGGGATATCCTGAGCCACCACCACTCGTTCTTGAGAGTAAGTCATTTCTTTCTATAGTGCTGACTTCTGCATTCGGTAACTTTTTTTAGCTACCTCTGTGACACTACTCCTGTACTTGTTCCTATAAGCAGAAGGTGGGAAATTGTGTGATAAATTTGAAGAGGATTTTGGTGATTTATATGGTTACAAGGGCTTAGATTGCAACCTCTGGTGTCGTGGTACTGAGGAACTGGTATTTTCTAAACTCCGGACAGAAGTTCTACGAAAACTATGCCGTCGTGTTGTTTTGCTTACTTCATTCAATGGTAATTTTACGGTTCTACACTAGTTAGTTTTTCACATACATTGTTTGCACTGAATAATGGCCAAAGTTGTGATTGTGTAGGAGACATGAGATCTTTTGCATGCACAGGCTACATTATAAAATGGCATAAAAAAGGCACCCCCGTTATTCTGACCTCGGCCAGTTTGATTAGAAGTTTGAATAATGAAGACACGATTGATGAGAAATTGAAGGTTGCTGCTCCTAATTATTTTTTGCCCTCTTAAGTTTAATGATGGTATTTGAGCTTATTTTAATGTTGCAGATTGATGTGTTTCTCCCACCAAATCAGCTGCTCCTAATTATTTTTCTTGCCCTCTAAGTTAGTTAATGGTTAATTAAGCTTACTTTACTGTTTGCAGATTGCTGTTTTTCTCCCACCAAATCAGCATGCTACTGGGACGTTGGAACTGTACCATTTAGATTATAACATTGCTGTAATCAGTGTTCAGAAACGTCTGCATTGTGTTCACCCAGAGAATATTTTCCACGGCGAAAAGGGACGTAAAAAGGTAGTAGCTTTAGGGCGTGAGGTTAAGGATGGACTACTAATGGGGACAATTGGTGTAGTGGCTAAGCTGCCTATGGATGGACCTAGCAAGCTTAACTGCAAAGACCTTAAGCTGTCTACTTGTAAAATCAAGAAGGTACACTGTTGAAGATCAGTGACTATCCTCTATAATCTATTACCACATTTACTAAGTTGTCATCTCTATCTACAACGTAACATCTCCATTTTATTTTTGTACTAGGCTGGGATTGGTGGTCCACTAGTTAATTTTATTGATGGAAGTTATGTTGGCATGAACTTCTACGACGGAACTACGAAAACCCCTTATTTGCCCAGGCATATCATTGCAAAAGTTCTAAGTGCAACTGATCTCCCATCACAAATGTACTTACTTTTTCTAATCCGTTCTTATTATGTAGGCATATACTTATCAATTGTCCTCACATTGTTCTTTTCTTAATGGAAGAAAAGGAATGAGTCAGCCCACAAACATAACCAATGTATCTGTTAAAAAAAGGTATTCTTGCTGTTTCACAGTTCAAATTCATATACTAGTTATACAACATGAACTTGCATTGAGTAAAGAATTTGGACCACAGAAGCCCTGTCAGAGGAAAGTACAAGCGCACAAACAGATCGGGTGCATCCATAGTTACAAACAGGTATTCTTGCTGTTTCCCAGTCCGATTTCATATAACATGAACTTGCATTGAGAAAAGAATTTGGAACAGGTGGCCTGTGCCTAAGCCATATTGGTACCATCCTCGATTTGATGTCTCCGAGCCAGCTTGGTGGAAGGAACCCCAGTAAAACGTCATCAGTAATGTTGTAGTGCTCTTGTCTACCTATTGTTCTCCATGGTTCAGATCATATGGTTGCAATTATTTAACGGACCTGTAGTGCTGTTCATGTAAGATTAAGCTGGGCTGATGGTTCAGATCATATGGTTTCAATTATTTAACGGACCTGTAGTGCTGTTCATGTAAGATTCTGATGTTACTATGTAGACTTGGCTGCGTTATATCGTTTGTACGGCTGTACAAAAGATTCTGATACTGTGCCTGTCAAATTGGTTCCTTGCTGCTTTTCTGTCTAAAGCTGGTAATTAGGGTCGTGAATGCAAATGTGGGACAGGGCGCTACCATTTCTACTCATCAAGAAATATTTTAACGTACATAAAGTGCGTTTGCCAATTAGGGTCGTGATTCGTGAATGCAGCTGTGGGACAGGACATCTAACAATGGGAGTTAGTTTCCTGTTTATCCAGTGGTTCGGCTCCTAAAATGCAAAAGTTTATTTGGTTCGCTCTGTTTTGACCTGCGGTTTCTCCTGCTCCCTACTGCCACTAAGCTGCTTCCGGTGTTAACATTGGCGCCTTCAATTGTGGTGCCCCTTTCCCATCCTTTTTGAGAGAAAGCATATAGCTTTATTACGCAACAATCTGGGCAGAATCGCCCATTACAGCAGTACTGGCGCACTCCGGCACCTCATACTCCCACCGCACCATGGAGTTTACATCACAGGTAAGACCATGTTTGGCTAATTCATGAGCAGCTTTATTAGTAGCTCGCCTGGTATATAGGACTGAACAAGAAGAAAACCATGTTTTACTCTGAACCGTGAGATCCTCAATGATCGCCACCTCCCTTGAAAAGTCAGGCTTCTTACTATTCAGCGCCATAGCTAACACTTGAGCATCAGTTTAAAAAACAACTCTGATCACGCCTAGCTCTGCTGCAAGATTAAAGGCTTCCTCCATTGCCTTGAGCTCCGCTGAGAAAGCATCATGAATGGCGGTTGAGCTGCCAGCTCACGCTTCAACAACTTGTCCGTCAGCCGAACGTGCTATGATCCCCCATGCTCCAAGAGCTTGTCCCTCCACAAAGGCTCCATCAGTATTAATCTTTATAGTACCCTCGGACGGTGGTCTCCAGCTCCCCTCCTTTGAACCCATCTGGTTTGTATCCTTTGCAAAGGAGGACAAATATTCAGCTGCTGTGCACTTAACCCGATGTGCTAGGTTCGGTGTGTGCATTGGAATTTCTCCCTCTCGTATTCTGTTTCGTTCCTGCCACCATAGCCATCACATGGTGATGATTTGTATCTTTTGTGTTTCTGGCAAACTCCAGATAAGGTCCATCGCTGCTTCAATGCTACTGCTTGTCTCCAAGTTTTGCCTCAGATTTTCATACCCCAGTAACCTCCAAAGTGGTTTCACTTCCTTGCACTTCACAAATAGGTGACAACCCTCCTCAAGAGCACGGTTGCAGAACAGGCAATTTGTGTTTTCTATAGAAACTCCTCTTCTAATAAGATTATCTCTGATGGCGAGGGAATTGTGTGCACATCTCCACCAAAAATGTTTGACTTTATTTGGGCACTTGAGCTTCCAAATACGCCACCATTTCTGCTTTCCCCCTCCTCCAAGGACTTCTGGTCTTTGCAGACTAGAGCTAGCATCAGTTCCGGTTCTTTGCATTTCAAGTTCAGTAAATAACTTGTAAGCATTCTTGACCGAATGAAAACCGCGAGGATCAAACTGCCAAGCAATAAAATCGACCGCTCCATCTCGAAGAGGCATGTCTAGTATCATACGTGCTTCCGCTGCTGAAAATGTGTCCACAACCAGTTGTTGATCCCATTGTCCTGTTACTGGACTTATAAGCTCAGCCACCTTAGTCAGTATACTGTCCCCACGAGGTGTCATAATTTTCCGTGACCATGCCCTTGGAATCCACGGATCCTGCCATATTTTAACTTGTTCTCCATCCCCAATTCTCCACACTGCTCCTTCCTTGACCAGCTCGACACCATGGAGAATACTTCGCCAGGTGTAGGACATGCTATCAGTTGGTTCAGTTTCGAGAATGTGACAGTTTGGGAAATATTTGGCCTTCAAAATTGTTGCACAAAGGCTGTCTGGATTTTGGATAAACCTCCAGACTTGTCTCGAGAGCATAGCAATATTAAAACCGTGCAGGTCACGGAAACCCAAACCACCCTGACCTTTTGGTTTGATTAATTTCTTCCAACTCAGCCAATGGATCTTGTTCTCCTTATCTTGTTGGCTCCACCAATATTTTGCTACCATAGCACTAAGCTCATCACAAAAGCCCTTTGTGAGGTAAAAACATGACATAAGAAATGTTGGAATAGCTTGGGCTACGGCTTTTATCAAAATTTCTTTCCCCGCTTTAGACAACAACTTTTCCTTCCATCCCTGTATGATTTTCCAGATTTTATCTTTTATATAAGAAAATGCCTTCCTCTTTGAACACCTATATACACAGGCATCCCTAGATATTTCTCATTCCAGTCCTCACTTTCAATACCCAACTCAGATTTGATCATATCCTTGACTCTCCGTTTTGTATTCGCACTAAACAACAATGATGACTTCTCTGAATTTATGCATTGGCCTGAACAATTCTCATAGAGACAAAGAATTTCCTTTAGCACCCTTGCTTCCTCTCGCTGAGCTTTCATGAGCATGACAGAGTCGTCCGCGAAGAACAAATGGGTAAGACTTGGAGCCCTGTGACAAATCTTCAACCCACTGAATGTTCCTTGCCTTTCAGCCTCCTTCAACAACGCAGTTAGTCCTTCCGCGCAAATGACAAATAAATAAGGCGACAAAGGGTCTCCCTGACGAAGACCCCTAGTTGGTGAGAATTGTTCCGTGGCCTGCCCGTTGACCTTAATTCGATAAGTCACCGTTGTCACACAGCGCATCACCACCTCCACCCAACTCTGGTTGAAGCCCATCTTTAACATCATTTGACGCAAAAATTCCCATTCCACGCGGTCATAGGCTTTACTCATATCAGTCTTGACAGCCACATAACTCTCTCCTCCTTTCCTTCTATTCTTCAGAAAATGTGTTGCCTCATATGCCATTAAAATGTTGTCTGTGATTAGCCTCCCGGGCACAAATGCACTCTGATTGTCCGAGATGATGTTCGGAAGAATGAGCTTGAGTCTATTTGCGAGTACCTTTGAAACTAATTTGTAAAGGACATTGCATAGACTAATAGGCCTCAGGTCTTTAATTCTCGAGGGATCCCTCACCTTTGGAATCAGCACAACAAATGTTTCATTCCATCCGTCTGGCATAGCCCCACCTTTTAGCACATTTAGAACCTCCTCCACTATAGTGTCCCCTATGACATGCCAATATTTTTTTGTAAAACAGAGATGGCATCCCATCCGGACCCGGCGCCTTGAGGTCCCCAATGTGATCCAGCGCAGCCTTTACTTCCATTGCCGTGAATTCAGCCGTTAGACATTCGTTCATAGCTTGTGTCACACATGGCTGCACCACTGCCAATAACTCTTCAGTGCGATCACCTCTTTGAGAAGAGAAAAGGTCCTGAAAATAAGATAGAATATAATTAGTTAAACCTCCTCCCTCTTCCACCTCTGATCCATCCTCCCTTCTTAGCTTCTTGATGCGGTTATTTTTCTTTCGCGCCGAAGCAAAAGAATGAAAGTAACGTGTGTTTCTATCACCCTCTTTCAGCCACCATGCATGTGCACGCTGCCTCCATTTTATGTTCTTCATCTCCTCCAAATGTTCGAGGTGGCAGCGTAGCCTAGTTTCCTCCTCTACTTTCTCCCTTGAGATCGGTGCAAGCATGCATGTTTCCAACTCATTTCTACCTTTTTTATCCGCTTATCCAAATCTCCAACAACATCCCGGCTCCAGCAAGTTAAATCATTAGCTACTGTTTTAATCACTTGGGCCACATTTCGTCCTCCCTCCTCCCAACCTCTCTTCCATGCCGCCTCAATAATCTCATCACAACCCTCCTCCCTCACCCATCTTGCCTCAAAACGGAAGTTCGGTTCACAACAAGGACCCTCATCCTCACCCTCCGTATCGATTAGAACCGGCCCGTGATCGAATGCCTCGGGTTACCATTTACAACCTTAAATTTTGGAAACTTTAGACACCATTCACTATTTCCTGTAGCTCGGTCCAAGCGTTCACATATATATCCATCCACATTGTGACAATGATTTCGCCACGTGAATTTATCTCCTGCATAGCCTAAGTCATTCAAACTGCAACTCTCCAAAGCATCCCGAAACTGATCCATAACAAGCAAATGGGAAATTATAATCCGTAAGAACTAGCTGCGGGTGCACCTCATTTATTTCGAGTCACTTTTAAGTTTTTTGTAAAAATGTAGCTAAAATTATAGACCTATATTGTGTTGCATCTTACATTTGTGAATTTCAACCAAAAATATGACAATGTGTGATCTACAGAAAAAGAACAAATGTCTTCTCTTTTTTGCACATGTCGCATATCATCATATTTTGACACAAAATTTTGCAGGTTCACAACATATAGCATAACCAATGTCAATAATTTTAGTTTACATTTTTTAAAACTTGAAGTGTACCAACAAAACTGGGGTGCACCCACAACTAGTTGCGGAATGTTTCCTCTCCAAGCAAATAATGAAGAACCAACGAGTAGTGACAAGCAAAATAAAGAAGAACCAACAAGAGCATCCACATCTATCTATCCCTTGTCAGGAGCATGCAACGCGTGTTATAAACGTGACAAGAAAATAATGAAGAACCAATAAAAACATACACATGAGACATAATATTAAATGTGAGAAAACTTCTCTAATAAAAGAAAAGAAAAGACAACCACAAGTGTTAGCTAGCAAAAATTCAGTGTTTATACAACGTCGTAGGTTTTCCAATGAATCAATCAATCCTAGTTGGCAATTTACATGATGTATATATAGATGGAGATAACGACCAAGACAAGACTCCAACTACGAGGCATTGTTAGAAGCTAGTTTCTTTTTATATAAATTTGGCAAAAAGTGTGTTTGGCACATGAGCACTAGTGCTCCCGGTATTTGAAAAACATATTTCTGTGATTTCAAAAAACTGAAATTGAATGCACACATATTTATAAACAATTCAAAGGTACGGTGCAAATTTCGGATTAAAATCTGTTATATTTTGAGCTATACAAAAAATATAAATGTATGAAAAAAGCTTAATTTTCCATCCTTTCGCATAGCCAAAAGTTTATCATTTTTCAATAGCTCAAAACACAATGCAATTTCTACTGAAACTTTGCACGAGTATTCAGAACATGTGTATGTATTCATGGAGTAAAATTTATAACTTTTCAAAACATAGACATATAATTTTTAAATATTACAAAACCAGAAGCACCGGTGCTCAGATGCACCAAGTTTGCTCTCTAAATTTGGACCATAATATAAAAACGGCATTTTCTAATCGGGACTCATGGATGTGCCGTTGAGTTTTGCTTTTAGATGAAACAAAAGTAAGGATACTCTTTCACCATTTACTCAGGAACGAAATCGTTTCATTCTCAGCTCGGAGTAGTACATGTACGTGATTGAAAGCCGAGCTCATAATCTCTACTATTAAGAGCAAACTGGTGAATGCCTGGTGTCACATTTTCAGGATGGACAATAATACCCCCACGTTCAAAAATTACAAACAACATGCCACCCCGCACTCCCTCCAATCCTCTCCTAAAAACACTCTCACCTCTTTGTAATCCCAATCGCATACCATAATCCGCTCATCTCCCCCGGAGTGGTTTTTTTCTGTTGCAAACTAACCTCAACGGGAGAGATATAAGGAAGACTTATCCATACGACTTGGCATCTAACAAACTCTATCTATACCCCTAAAATAAAGGGAAAATCGTTTCCGTTTGGTCCGTCAAAGTACGCTTCGTCCGTCCGTTAGGGTGCCTTCGTCCGTCGTCATAAGCTTGCTCGCGCTTTACCGTTACCGGCGCGGACTCTTCCTAACCAGAGTCGTAGTTACGTACGTCCGGCTTTATCTTGGCTTGTGCTGGCTCTAATCTGTGTACAACACGACCACACAACACGATGGATCCAGCTCAATACAAGCCTGTACGTCACGAGCACACGAGCTGTCAAATCCGTCCGGCTACAAGAAAAAAGCACAAATCAATCTATTTCAAGCCGGCGGTCCCGCCCTGTGGTCTCTGCTGCCGGTCCGGTCAACCTCGCCATCTGCTGCCGATGAAGTCAATCTTGCCTACTGATTCACGTCGCGTTATATTGATCCTGGTGGCCGATCGCGTCGCCCGACTACCGCCGCTAGAGATCGATCGCCCGCCCGACTATCGTCAGGTACGACGAGTCGGAGGTGCTACGGTTGTGGAGGAGGAGCTTGCATAGGCTGCACCATCGTCGGCACTGGCCGTACAAATCCCGCCAGCCGTTCTTCGCTGTGGGTCGTCGATCTGCCAAGAGCAATTTTATCAACAAAAGAACAGAGTGGACATGCCCAGCGGACATGATTGGGCAGAAAACGAAGGTAAACTGTACCTCAAACCGACATATCTGAGGCATGAACGCCTACTTCCGCGTGGTAAGGAACAGTGAAGAACTTACCTCACTTGCTGATGGCATCCGCCCAACAATGGACTCATCGACCGCTAGATAAGCGACTACAGAAATTTGGAGGAGGTGACTACAGAGCGACGAGAAGCGGCATTAGAGCAGGAACGAACTTATAAGCAAAGCAGAGCTAGCAGCAACGAGCTCCGGCAAAAATGAGACCAAACTTTTGTTGAACATAGAGGGAGCTAAGGACGAAGAATAATATAGAGCAAAGATTCAGCAAGGGCTTGAACTTTAATAAGTACATAGCTTGTTTCCTGAACACATTGTCGTTGCACTGAGTGCACGACCAAGCAACGGATTTCCTACGTCAAGTAATTAATTATTCATGTTTGTTGTTCACAGCTCTATAATTTATAGTATACAGATTATTGTTCATATATTTGCAGTGAATCAAAATAATAATAGGTTGATTGGTGCGAATTAAATGTTTGTGTGATTTTATAAGGCATGATGTATTCATTATGTTTTCCTAACTATAGTTCGGATCTGTCAGCTCCGGCATCTTCGAGAGCGTTGTCATGCCCTATTATTAATAATTATGTTTGCATTAATTGGATTTAATTGGTTCATCGGTTCGGTATTGCGAAAAAATAAAATAAATAAAAAATAATTGTCTTTCGCGACGGAACTTCTTATGTTCTTCCGGTGCAACGCACGGACAATTTTCCTATCTGATTCTAAAGAAATCCACTTAACAAACTCTCTTTGTATCTTTGTTTCAAAAAAAAAACTCTCTCTACATCTTTCTGCATAGCTGTCCAAACCCACTGTCTCCGTCGCAAATCGCTTGTGCCTATGAAACCCTCCCCAGCCGCTGCCTGGGCTTCGTTGCGCTTGCGTGCCGACAATCGCTGGTGCCCATGAGGTCGGTCTTGGACTACTCTCCTTCGCAGTGTGGGTGCGCTAGCCAGCGCGACAAACAAAGCGGTAGTCATCAGCATACCGTACTACAAGATGCTCGAGCAACAGGCATGCTCCGCTCGCTCGAGTGCAAGTATGTACCACGACATGCTCCGGTGAGGCGGTGCAGCAGGGGACAGGTTAGCGGCAAGTCGGCAACATGACTTGGAGAGAGGAGAAGAGTCGAAGGTGGCTGGGACGATGTCGAGACTTGAGCGTTGGGCGCAGGCGTTTCCGTTCTGGTCAGGTTCTAGACCAATACCTTTTTTCTAGACCAATACCTATGTGTTTCGCAAGGTATTTGGGGCTGATCAGAGTCCAAAGATGGGTGGAAGCAACGGCGACTGAGGAATGCACACATCACCTACTTCGCTTCTTGTTGTTTGCATCTGACAGTGTCACCATGGTCGTTGGGGAACCTAAGCGAGATCGTGGGAAATGTTTTGGCTCTCATATGCAGTGAGTTCTTGCTCCCTGAAATTTTCCTGCACGCTCCAGCGTTCAGCCCGCGGTCAAGGGCTCAAGGCCATGCTCTCCAAGACTCCAACGCAGACTGAAAGCTATTTGTGCTGGGTGGTGCGTGTCACTCTGTCAGCCTACGTTGTCCTCTCCCGTGCTGGCGGAGGCCTCCATGGGAACACACTAGAGTATGAGCAGTCACTCCGAGGATGTTTGTCCAAGAACAATCAGAGGCTCAGGCTCTGCATGCGCAGCGTACCGGAGGAAGCTTCGCTTTCTTGGGTGTCCACAAATCTGAACTTTTGTAGTTGTCTGCCTTCTGTCAACCTTCGGTCAGATGATGGCGTGGTACTATTCTCCACAGCATGGATGCCAAACGATGGATTACCGGTGTGACAATACATGGAGTTGGACATGGTTTTGAAGGTGGCTCTGAACATGCATATGATCAAGAGACAGGGATATTGTTCTACATGTTTCCCCTCTTCATCACTCTTTCGCTCAATCTGATACTATAGGTGTAATGCATGATGGTGCAGTGGTGTCTCTAATGCATAGAGATGGAGATGAGCAATCATGGTGTGGTGTCGTCCTTGTGCTCTTTTTTTAGATGACCATCCTTTTGTGTTGGTAAGCATTCTGGATTTCTTTGTTGCCATAGGTTTAATACTTTGCTCTAAAGTACAGAGGATTCTCTTTGATCCGATACGAAACAGAATGCCCGTGCGTTTGTGTATGCTCAAAGGAAGCATTTATATTTAAATCGGATGTTTACAGGGTGTTCTAACTATCATGCACTTAATATTTTGTAATATCTCCGATGAAGAATATATGTTAATTTGTACACAGTGAAGGACTGAAGGTTAAATATTCTTGTCTCTACCGAACAAATCCGTCCTCTTAATAAACTATCTTTTTTTTTGAAACCTTAACAAACTATCTTATTACAAAGAAAATTCACGTAATAAAATTTATCTCTATTTTAAAGCAAAAACTCATGTAACCTATTAAGTCTAGAGAGTTCATGTGTATCTTCTTTTTTCGATATTTGACATAGATTGACAGGGTCAATGAGTGTGAGGAGCACCATCTGGTTGCTCAATGGCGGGTTGGTAACAAAGGACTCGAGAAAGTGAGCAGAGATTGTTGCCAGGCGAAATTTCTCTAAAATTGACAAGTTCCAACTTTGCATAAAACGTGTTTTTATGAAAAAGAATAATAGGGATAGGGAAGCTGGCTGGAGGTGCCGGTGTTGTGCTGCCCAAGCGAGCTGTTTGGAAGCTTGGCAACAATGCCAGGGAACGGAAGCTCCAAATAATTCATGTGTAAATCAGTTTGTTTGTAAAGGTTATTTGACACGTGCTTCTAAAGGCTATGTGACATATACCCGAATTTGTGGTGCTCGATGATGACGAGGAGTAGGCTAGGGTAGCAGGCGTTACATGCACATTTTAGTATTATATATTTTTATTTTCCTTTATTCCCTATGTAAATTATGTTTATATTGAAACAATGCGAAACCAAAAAAAAAAATTGCGTCGTGCCGCTTCCCCCCCCCCCCGCGAAAGCGGACGCGTAGTACCAACTCACACTCGGCATCTAAGAAGAGGCGGCATTGCAACAAGCTGAGCTCCATCGTCCTCCCCAAGCTGGTCATCAACAACAACTTTCAGATCGCTTGGCTTAGATGGAGTCAGCCTCATCTCACGTCAGATTCATCCACATAATAGAGAATGAACCCGTAGCAACCGCACTGATATTTGTGCTATATAGGCTCTAGGGAAGTTTGATGTTATTTTTTCCGTAGTAACCAATCATACAACCAAAATGAGTTGTATATGGCATTTCACATATTTAACGCATAACTAATTAAGCATAAATTTTGTGTTTTACAATTAATTTTTTTAGTTGTATCAGTTTATTGAGCCGTGGCGAAGCACGGGCATTCAACTAGTATATTATGGTTTATCAAAAAAAGATTGAAAGCCGAGCTGATACATTAATGGGGTTAGGTTCGAACATGTCAGGAAACCTGTACTACCCCGACCTGTCCGGGAACTGCTCGACGGCGTCTCTCCTCTCACCGGCGTGCTGCACCTGCACCCGACGGTGTTCCAAAACCAGACAAGCCTGCCGACCTGCACTACCTCGACCTGCGCGGGAAAAGTTATTAGTTCAGGTGCCTTACAGCCTTATGCTGCAAAGGTTTGAAGTTTGAACCTACTGGACTGATGGCTCCCGCGTCTCACGGCTCCCGCGACCTCGCCATCGCCTTCGCCGCCGCCGCCGCAGACAACCTTGACGGCACCACCGGTGCGCCTCCTTCCGTCCCATGCTCCTCCCTCCTTCTCCACCCTCTCGCTCCAACCTCGGATTGGTTTGCTTTGTTCGCTCGGGTCTCGAGAGATGGTTTCCCGGTTCGTCGGAGAGGGGTTGTCGGATCCGATTCGGAGTGGATTTGGTTATCAGCAGTACAATGGAGAGAGGATTGGATCGTGGAAGGTGGATTCGATCAGAGAATTTGTTTTGGCGCGAGATTCTCGCGTTGATGATCTTCGAATCCGGATCGGGCCACGCTTGGATATGATTCAGCCGCGCGATTTTCAGCCCACGCCGCCCTCCGTGCGTGTGTGCGCTGTAATCCGTATTGGGTCTTCTCGGCAGCTCAGTTTCTCCGATCCAATCAATGGCGACGTTTGGGGATGGGCCGCAGCCCAATACCGTTGGAGCGTGATAGATGGTTTTTCCGCGGGACATGGAGGAGTCCGTCGCTCACTTCCATTCCGATCCAAATCAACCCTAGATCGGCGGATAGGGCTCGCGTGGTCTTCGTACCAAACCCTAATCCCCAAGACCGAGATCACCACTTCCCACCCATCAATCCTCCTCAAATCTGGCAAGGAATTAGATCCGGTGACATGAGCATCATACGCCCGGTTGCCGCATCTCCGCCAACCATGGATCGCAGATACGGGGGCCCTCGTAGATCTCCACCACGCAGATCCCTCCTCGCGGTTACTTTGGTAATCGTCCCCGAGTTGGATCCGAAGCTGACCGTCGCAACGAGCAGCGAAGATGGGAAGATGAGAGAAGGCGTGACGATAGCTATCGCCGGGAAGAAGAACGCCGCCGTGAAGAAGATCGGCGCCTTGCCGATCGGGAGAGACTCCGTGAAGAGGAACGGCGTCGGGTGGAGATTCGTCGCCGCCCGGAGGATGAACGCACTCGCAACACCGAGCGCCTCGCTCGTGAGCGAGCTCTTGCGCAGAAGCGCCGGCAAGAAGACGAAGCCCGTGGCGTAGATCGTTGGGCACACAGGGCTGAGATGCGGCTCGGATCCTCCACCATTCCTTCTTCACGCAGCCGATCTCCCGATGTAAGTCGTAATACCTCTAATATTCCTCGATTGATGCCGTAGCTACGGCGAACACCCTAGTCAATCATCCCGCTCAAGAGAATCAACAGCAACAACGTGTCACAGCCTAGATCCATATCGCTCTCTTCGCTCCTCGATCCAAGGGGTCCTCTGTACCACCACTGGTGACGGCTCCTCCTGCAACAAATAATAGACAACAACAAAGAATTGCTACTGCTCCTATCTGCAATAGATGTGGTTCGAATCATTTGATTGAAGTTTGTCAGGAAAGAGAGCCATGGGAATATGTTGCACCTTATTATGGTAGTGAGGAGTTTGGTTCTGGCTTTTACTCTATTCCTGCCATTGAAGTTGAATCTCCTCAGCTGGATCAGATGAATTATGCACATATTACTGTTGAGAAGGGTGAAGTTACTTCCAGGGATATTGAACATGAATTTGATGTTTGGGCTGAATCCATGAAGATTAACTGGAGATTCTTTGCCAAAGTAGTTTCCCCTACTGAGTTCAGGACAAGGTTCCCATCTGCAAAAGCCATTGAGGAATTAGCTCATTTTGGAAAGTCATGCTCATGAGAACTGTCCCCGAAGCCATTATCAATATTGAAAAATGGTCCGGTGACATTGAGCCCATAAGTGTGATGCAAGAAGCCTCGGTTCGGAATCAAAGGGATACCAATGTGCTTCAGGAACAAATCCACTGTATATTATGCTGCTAGCTTTGTGGGTAAACCTTTAGGCCCGGACAAAAACTACTTGAGAAACTTTTCCTATGTCGAGTTAAGATTGGCCGTCGGATCTCTCCTTGGTACCTAATACTAGGATTGGTGAAATTGACAAAGGCTTCTATGAATTTCAGTATACAAGGGAACTGTTTGAAGCAACCCCTCCCTCTGGCAATAGGACTGGTGTTAATGAAATTGTTACAGGAGATGGTGGTAATCAAGGGACTCCAAAGAGACAGAGGACAAGTGTGAATGATTCTGAAGCCGGCTCCCAATCTGCCCCTCCTTTTGTGGGTACAGGCTCCTCAACTAGCACACACAGGCAGTTATGCAATACAGCTCAGGGCAAACAAATATCTATTGCTGAGAAAGGGAAGAGAAAGGCTTGTGAAGTCACTTCTGATGATCAGATTGGTGATGTGCAAGATGTCGTTGATCTTGGGCTGCGAATCAGGTGGTGAATGCTCCTACAGATCGCACAAACCGATAACAGTGATGACATCCTTCTCTCTCAACGCAGGGATCCTGCTTTCAAGTCCTTCATTAATGAACTTGCTTCCTCTAGCAGTGTTAAAAGCTTTCATTTGAAGAAACAGTTTAGTCAATTCCTCCCTCCCATTGTGGAGAATGTAGCAGAAAATGAAGATATTGATGAAGAACAGGTGGACTATGAAAGTGGTGATTCCAGTATAGCAACTGATATGCCTTTTATTGAAGCAGGTAGAGGAGTTCTTGCCCTTGCTGTTCCCACCCCCAGACAGGAAACCTCTGCTGTGATCATCAATGTTGGTGGTTCACAACCTGAGGTCGAATGCACTCAAGAGGAGCCAGCTGTTCAGGTGGATAATGCTCTGGGAGATGAAGATGGAGGCCAGCAAGATATGCTGCTTGAAGGACCAACCAGGAGAAGCACCAGAGTGAACAATCAAGGAGACACAACCACCAGAATTGCTGACAAGGCTCAAGCTGCTGCTGAGAGAAAAGATTTATCGTGTACTTCTCTTAATACATCTAATTCTTTTGCAATTTTAGATGATGATGATATTATTGCTAGAGCTCTTGAAATGGGTGTCAGTAAATGTTCTTTACATCTTGAAAAAGTGCACTATCTCAAAGATCTGGAGATTGCTAGGCATTCCATCAAAGAAATGCAGGAAAAAAGAAGAAGTAATTGTCGTCAATGAACCGGATAATATTTTGTTGTTAGGGTTCGAGTGATAAGATGGATGATGATGATGATATGGAAGATTTTACTCCTGTGATCTCCAGGAGAACAAAAAAACAGAGGAAATAAGTAGAGAAAAGAAGAAGAAGAGGGACACCAGCAAAATCAGGTGTTGCCTCTGGAGGGGCACTAGCAAAATCCAGTGCCACCTCGGTGAAGGTTCTCAATGACCACCCTTTGTGTGGCATTGTGACTGGAACCAGGACCAGGAGAAAAACCATAAATATTTATGATAGGAGCCACTTTGAATTGCAGGGGGGTTGGTAAGAAAGGTATGAGTGTGTTTCTGTCAGATTTTCTCAGAGCTCAGGAGGTTGATTTCATTGGGCTACAGGAAACCATAAAGAAAGATTATTCTCCCACCTTTTTCAGGAAGTTTGATCAGCATAATGAGTTTGAATGGAGATGGATTCCTTCGTATGGTGGAGTGGTGGGATTTTGGGTGGCTTTAGGTCATCTAGATTTGAAATTTGCAAAACTACAGTGGGTAGATTCCATATCAAGGTCTCCTTGTTTGACAAAAAGATACAGATGAAGTGGAACTTGATTATTGTGTATGGGGCTGCTCAAATAGAAGACAAAGAAGATTTTCTGATTGAACTGGGAAGTGCCTGTAGTGATCAAGAACTGCCTTTACTTATTGGTGGTGACTTCAATATCATCAGATTCGCTTCTGAGAAAAATAAAAATATGAGGAAAAATAGATGGACAGATATGTTCAATGCTATCATTAATTGTCATGGCTTGAGAGAAATTTATCTATCAGGTGGCCAATATACTTGGTCAAATAACCAACGAGACCCCACCCTGGAAAAACTTGACAGATTTTTGATGAATGATTCCTGGGAATGCTTATTTCCTCTTGCCACTGTGCACAAGCTTGTCAGGGAGATGTCAGATCATAACCCTTTGATTCTGGACACTATGGAGCAAAAAGATAAAGTGAGCAGAGACTTTAAATTTGAGAAAGCATGGCTCCATGAAGATGATTTCCTCAGCAGGGTATCCAGAGCTTGGTCAATCCCTGTAAGAGCAGTTGACAGTCTGGGAAAACTGCAGTTGAAGTTGAAAAATGTTAAAAAAGATCTGAAAGGATGGGGGGCAAATTTGAAAGGGAGAGATATCAAAAGGAAAAAGAAATCAACGAGAACTCGGAGGAACTAGAGAGTCCGGAAGAAGATCAACCTCTGTCTCGCCTTTCAAGTAAAGAGAAGAACACAGATACAAAGCAAGAACTCCTTTCTATTCTTGATAAAGAGGAGAAATATTGGCAACAGAGATCTAGAGAAAAATGGCTCCTTCAAGGAGACAGCAATACTTCCTTTTTCCATAGAATATCCAATGGCTGCAAGAGGAAAAGGACTATCTTCTCTATGTCTGATGGGGAAAATATTATTCATGGGACAAATGACTTGTTGAATCATGCCACTGCTTTTTATAAAAATCTCTTTGGGCCAGCTGTTGATTCTGGTATCAGGTTGGAGGAACAAATTTGGAATACTGATGAGATAATAAACCCTGAAGAGAGAGAGGCAATGGACAGAACTTTTAGTGAAGAAGAAGTCAAGAATGCCATTGATCAGATGGAGAGTAATAAAGCAGCTGGCCCAGATGGAATTCCTGCTGAATTTTATAAAGTGTGCTGGGAGATTATCAAGTTAGATATGATGGCTGCTTTCAACGATTTTCATAGGCATGCTATTGACTTGAAAAGAATTAACTATGGAATCATTACTCTTATACCAAAAGGGCCAGATGCAGATAGAATTCAGAAGTACAGACCAATTTGTCTCTTGCAAGTTCTCTTTAAGATTTTCACAAAAGTTTTGACGATCAGGGCAATTCCAATTATGGATAAAGTGATACACCCTTGCCAAACTGCCTTCATTAAGGGTAGATTCATCACTGATGGAGTTGCATTACTCCAGGAAGTACTGAGAGAATCAAAGTTCAGAAAACAGCAGGGGGTGGTGTTGAAAATTGACTTTGAAAAAGCATATGATAAAGTAAATTGGGAGTTCTTGTTTGATTGTTGTAGACAGAAGGGGTTCAGTAGTAATCGGTCTGGTTTGGATTAAAAAGCAGCTTGCTGAAGGAACTCTCGTTGTCAAAGTCAATGATAAAGTGGGACCATATTTTGGCAGTCATAAAAGGGTTAGACAAGGAGACCCTTTTGCTCCTTTTCTTTTCAATATGGCAAGCAAACAAGTCCGGCCAAGATGGTGTCTGTGGCTCAGCAGAATGATCTTATTGTTGGATTAGCTGATAACATCATTCCTAGAGGGATTGCCATGCTACAGTATGCTGATGACACAATTCTTTTGATTCAAGATGATTTGGAACAAGCCAGAAATCTCAAGCTGCTGTTGTATCTCTTTGAAGCAATGTCTGGGCTGAAAATCAATTTTGATAAAAGTGAAGTTATGCTAATTCTTCATGATGATAACAAAATTCAGTCATACTCAGAACTGTTCAATTGCAAAAGTGGTACTTGGCCAATAAAATACTTAGGCACTCCTATTTGTGCTAGGAGACCTACTGTTACTGAGATGAGCTTTCTGGGAGATAAAACAAAAAAGAAAATGTGTGCCTGGGTAGGAAATAACATGTCCATTGGTGGTAGAATGATTAAAATTGGTGCTTGCTTATCCAAAGACAGGTGTTTATCAGATGTCCATGAGATTGTTACATAAAACAACCATAGAAGAGATTGATAAGCCCATCAGATCCTTTTTCTGGGCTGGCAGTGCTGATAAGAGAAAGTATCACTTTGTGAAATGGAGGTGGATCTGTAAACCAAAAAAGAAAGGTGGCTTGGGTTTGAAAGATCTCACCAAATTCAATATTAGCCTCATGTGTAAGTGGTGGTGGAAAGTTGAATCCTCAGATAGTCCTTGGAATGATTTCATTAAAAGGAAATATCTTAAAGGTGCTGGTGTCTTCTATTCAAAAAAGAGACCAGGTGACTCCCCTTTATGGTCAGATATGCAGAAAATCAAAGGCTTCTATTTAGCTGGCAGGAAAATGCAAGTGGGAGATGGAAAATTAACAAGTTTCTGGCAAGATGCTTGGTGTGGTAGTACTCCGTTATGTGAATCTTTTCCTGAGATATTCCACATATGTAATGAACAAGAGATCACGATTCTTCGATGCGGCTGCTCATGGATGGAATTTCTCGTTTAGAAGATATTTATCTCCGCAGTTAACCGCTCAAGTTCATGGTCTGTCGGGCATCGTGAGACAGATTAACCTCTCCCTTGAGAGAGACAGGCCTGTGTGGAAATGGACAAAAAATGGGATTTTCTCTGTGAAATCCATGTACAATCACTTATGCAGAGCATGGTACGCACGTATCCTTCAAACACCCGTGGAAAAGCGAGGATTCCTCCGAAGATAAAGATCTGGTTGTGGTTAATCCGGCATAATGCAATCGCAACAAAGGATAATCTTCCGAAAAGAAACTGGAGTGGGAGTGCATCCTGTCAATTTCGTCACCAAAATGAATCTATTTCCCATTTATTCTTTGATTGTGTTGCAGCAAAATATGTTTGGAGCACGAGTAGCCGTGGTCGTTGGTGCAAATGACAGGCCCGGGAACTTCACGCAATTTTTCGATTGGTTCCCATGCTTCGTTCTCGCCGAGTAGGAATGTTCGGATTGCGGGTCTTGTAGCGATTTGCTCGGGCAATCTGGAAACCGCGTAACGTAGCTTGTTTTGACATGAAGTTGATTAAGTCTCCCGGTGAGCTAATCGGTCTATCCGTTGTGTTTATGAATTATTGGGCAGGGCTTCACAATGATGTTGATGAGAGGAACATCAAGACCGGAGCCGATAATCTGCTACGCCCGGCGATCGCGGCCGCCACTTCATCGCCAGCTGCCGGAGGGAGACTCGGGCGTGGAGGAACGCTTACTATCACCGACGCTGCGGCTGCCAACATCACAGGAGATGAGGAAGAAGATATGGAGACTGATGTTGCGTGAATCGCTTCTTTGATGTTTGCTCAAGTTGATGAAAGGATGAAAAGAGCTTTTGGTGACTTTGGATGCTGCTGGATGATTCCTATGGAGACTGATGCTGCCTTTTTTAGTTTTTCTTTTGGCTGTCCCTGGTCTGTAATATAAACTACCTCTAAACGCTAGCATTAGGCGGCGCTCCCCTCCCCCCCCTTCTTCCTGTCGTGATACTATGTTTTTCGTTATCCTATGGTAATGAAAATCGATTCCCCCGAGGGGTGGATCGCTTGGAAAAAAATGCTGCAAAGGTTCGACATGCAGGGCAACGCCTTCACCGGAGAGTTCTCTCCTCTGCGGGGTGTCTCGGCTCGAGCAAGTTCAGGTTGGCAGACAGGAACACCTTCTCCGGTGGGATACCTCAGAGCATCGTCCTGGTTTGCACCATGTACCGGTTCCATTCCGGTAAAACTCCAGAATAACCAACGAACAGGAAGAGGGGCCGCAGGAGGCGGGAGCAGCCGGTGGCGGCGGCGGGGGCGAGCAGCAGCGATGGCGCGGAGGAGTTGGTGATGGGCACGATCAAGACGATGCGGAGGTGGGTCGCGGCCCATATGCTATTTTCTTGACGCGTCGGTGTGCTCGATGGCGGTTGAAGCGCTGATTAGGAGGATCCCTAATAAACCCTAAGTCCCCGATTCGGCCGCTCTATCTCGCCGGCACCATTCACAGATCTGACACCGGCGCACCCCTTCCTCCATTGAGCAGCTATCCCTTTGCTAAGCCACGCTACCCACCCTTCTTCGGGGCGCGGAATCGGGATGTAAGTGCCTAACTTCTTCCTCTTTGATTGATCGAAGTAAAATCCATGTACATAGGTTGTCCATCATCGTCCCTTCTAATCGCAGCCAAATTTTGATAGGACTGTCAATCTGCAAATAACGTTCAACCTAGTCTCAACGCATTTGTTGGTGTTCGATTGCAACTAGTTAGGGTCCATTGTGCTAGGAATTCACTACAGGAATGGGCGCTATGCCGAGGGCCAGGCTATACGCCGACGGCCAAAAGTCGGGGCCGTCGGCGTATGGCCCGGCCAGGCCAGCCTGCCCTTTCAACACTCGGCGAAACGTGGCCGTCGGCGTAGCGACCTCTACGCCGAGGGCAGCCCTCGGCATATCTTTGGCCCTAGGCGTAGACGAGGCTACGCCGACGGCCACCCTCGGCGTAGGCTATTTTTCAAATTGTCTAATTTTGTAAAAATCATAACTAATTCATATGATGTCAGAAAAATGCGTATGAGGTATCAAAATGTTCAGAAAAACATCCTCTATCCGTTTATGTCAAAATCATGCATATTTGAATCATGTAGAATAACATGTTAACATAGAAACAATTCAATCACTTTCTTATATGTTCTCGGGTTCCCGTTTTAGCCAGATGGCAATTTAAACGAAGTCAGAAAATCTCGCGGAGCCGCATGACATCATTTTATGTGTCCTAGTAACCACTCCAAAAGATGGAATTGGGATACGACAATTATTTTGGAAAACCCTTCACGAACAGGGCTATCAAGTCCGGATTTCTATGGCTTTTAGGGCAATGAGTAGGAATCGTCCCGTGACACCGCATAGTTTGTCGGAACGAGACCATATTTGGCACGTGCGTGGTCCCTGGGATGGGAAGCAATGCCCCGGGAGCGCATTTCCAATCCGACCCATGGGCGATGGTTTTTTCATTTTTGGGGTGCCAAAACAGGTTTTTTTGTGAAGGAACTACATGGGGCGCATTTTAGTATTGCGCGAGACCTCTGCGTAGTGGTAGGACACCGCCTTCGCACCCCATATCACATGCCATATGTGCGCGCTAGCTATCTGGGAATCCATGCGGCTTCCTGCGGTGTCCCGCCGAATCCGTCGGAAAGTGACCGGATTTGAACTAGGGCTACACTTTCCGTCGCTCAATAAATTCCGCAAAATTTGTTTTTAGGTCTATGACATATCAGTTTATGTGCTAATTTTTGTCCGTTTAGCGCGATGGTAAACGGGTGCACCAGCGCGCCGGTACGGCCATACCGCATCTCCGTGGGGGCCCTTTTGGCCAAATGACAATTTAAACAAAGTCAGAAAATCCCGCGGAGCCGCATGGCGTCATTTTATGTGTCCTAGTAACCACTCCAAAAGTCGGAATTAGGATACGACAATTATTTTGGAAAACCCTTCACAAACGAGGCTATCACGTCCGGAGTTCTATGGCTTTTAGGTCAAATGAGTAGGAAACGGCCCGTGACACCGCATAGTTTGTCGGAACGAGGCCATATTTGGCACGTGCGTGGTCCCTGGGATGGGAAGCAAGGCCCCGGGAGCGGATTTCCAATCCGACCCATGGGAGATGGTTTTTTCATTTTCGGGGTGCCAAAACTGGTTTTTTGTGAAGGAACTACATAAGTCGCATTTTAGTATTGCGCGAGACCTCTGCGTAGTGGTAGGACACCGCCTTCGCACCACATATCACATGCCATATGTGCGCGCTAGCTATCTGGGAATCCATGCGGCTTCCTGCGGTGTCCCGCCGAATCCGCTGGAAAGTGACCGGATTTGAACTAGGGCTACACTTTCCGTCGCTCAATAAATTCCGCAAAAAATATTTTTAGGTCTATGACATATCAATTTATGTGCCAATTTTTGTCCGTTTAGCGCGATGGTAAACGGGTGCACCAGCGCGCCCGGTATGGACATACCGCATCTCCGTGGGGGCCCGTTTTGACCAAATGACAATTTAAACAAAGTCAGAAAATCCCGCGGAGCCGTATGGCGTCATTTTATGTGTTCTAGTAACCACTCCAAAAAGTCGGAATTAGGATACGGCAATTATTTTGGAAAACCCTTCACAAACAGGGCTATCACATCCGGAGTTCTATGGCTTTTAGGGCAAATGAGTAGGAAACGGCCCGTGACACCGCATAGTTTGTCGGAACGAGGCCATATTTGGCATGTGCGTGGTCCCCGGGATGGGAAGCAAGGCCCCGGGAGCGGATTTCCAATCCGACCGATGGGCGATGGTTTTTTCATTTTCGGGGTGCCAAAACGGGTTTATTTTGTGAAGCAGCTACATGGGGCACATTTTAGTATTGCGCGAGACCTCCGCGTAGTGGTAGGACACCGCCTTCGCACCACATATCACATGTCATATGTGCGCGCTAGCTATCTGGGAATCCATGCGGCTTCCTGCGGTGTCCCGCCGAATCCGCTGGAAACTGACCGGATTTGAACTAGGGGTACACTTTCCGTCGCTCAATAAATTCCGCAAAAAATGTTTTTATGTCTATAACACATCACTTTATGTGCTAATTTTTGTCCGTTTAGCGTGTTGGCGAACGGTGCACCAGCCCGCCCGATACGGCCATTTCGCATCTCGCGAGGGGGCTGTTTTGGCCACATGGCAAATTGGGTGTCATATTTGGATTCCTCTAATTTTTAGGTTCAAATGATGATATGTATGTTATATTTAGATTCCTCTCATTTTTCTGATCGATTTAGACATATTATTTGTGGAATTTTGATTTTCCGATTTAAAGATATTAATTATTCAATATTAAATAGAAAAAAGACCAAAAAATAAAATCATTTTATTTTTATTTGAATTCAATATTATTATTACTTATATATATTCATTGTTGTCTACTTAAGTAATTGTTTGGGATTCAAAAATAAAGACGTGTGCATCACGGTTTAAGGGTTAATAGGGTTGATATGCTATTATTATCAGCAAGAGGTGTCAATTCTATAATGGAAGCTCATCCGAATGGAACCAAGAAGTTAAGCGTGCTTGAGGTTGGAGTAGTGTGAGGATGGGTGACCGACTGGGAAGTTTAACCATGATTGTAATTTGACATAAGATTAAGTGTAGTTAGACTTAAAAGTGTATTGGGTGAAAGATAAACAAGTAAAAAAAAGAAAAAAAAAGGAAAAAAAGGAAAAAATTGTGTAAAAGAAATTAAAATTTTAAAAATTTTAAAAGTCTATGCCTAGGGTTTTGCCGTCGGCATATAGAAAAAAATATTTTTTTTTTCGAATTTTTTTTTTTGAATTTTTTTGGAAACGGGAAATTTGAATTTTTTAAAAGTCTATGCCGAGGGTTTTGCCGTCGGCGTAGCGTGCTACGCCGACGGCGATAGTGCCTTTGCCGAGGGACTTACACGCCGAGGAGCTATGCCGAGGGCGGCCCTCGGCATAGCCTACGCCGAGGGCCAAAGCATGCTACGCTGAGGGTTCCCGGCCCTCGGCATATAGCCCCATTCCTGTAGTAACTGGCTGACAGTATTCCGTCCTCTTCCTGATGTCCCCATAAAGCACGTACTGCGATTTAAGATTTGATAAAAATAACAGGTAAAGCGCACGTCACCATGTTGCTTTCTGAATGAGGCCAGTGAAAGTCCGCCAAGTTTGTGTTGAATACAAGTAATTAGAATTAGTACTTGTAAACTTATTATACAGATCTCTTAAATTAGAATTTACTTGTAGAAATCTGCTAACACAACAACTCTTGCACTGCTTTCACAAGAAACACAACTACAATAGTCTAGCAAAATATATTTTGGAGAACATCGCAGATGAACATATGCAAAGTTCTTAAATCAAGGAAAGTTATAAGGATGGGGCATTTCAGCAAAAAAGTATAGATTAGTGCTCCCTCCATTCTCTTTTGTGATTACAACTCAGAACAGACGGGGTAACAAGTTGTAGTTCTTACAAGGAAAATCGGTTATATTACCGACATGATAAAAAAATCCTTTAATTTTTTTACTATGCATGGGGCCTAAATTTGAGTTTCACTCTGTGTCTTCTGTGAAGCATTTCTGCCCCTTATTATTATTTTGCTTCAGGACTGCAAAGAAGCGTGAGGAGAAGAGGGACCAAAGAGCCATAGATGAAAAGAAGAGACTGACTGTCAAGATGCAGGCAAAGGCAAGGGACAAAAGAGCCAGACACAGAGGGAAACTGGCAAAAGAAAAACAGGTTTCAGGAGATAGTTCTCCCGGAACACTCCATATAAATCAAATGGTGGAACGTGAGTCAATTATCTCATGTTTGCTGGTTCTTCTCTTGCATATATTCCTATATTATAGAGAACTCACAGTCGTGGTTTACGTACCATGTTCTTTATTTAGTCAACCGGTTGTGGATGAAGCGGACACAAGATTTTTGTGAGAAATATGGACATCCTGATCCAGTTGATTTGGACCGGAGTTTTGTGGAGAAGCCATTTGGTGGTGATATTATGAATTCTGATATTTCGTTGGCTTCCAATATTGTCTCGCTTGCTTTAGTCGATGGTAATTATGCTTCTTTGCGTTTGTGAACTTTCTAATTTGTATCTAATAACCACTAGTTCGTGATCTGAATGACTATCTTGTGCAGAAGAACAGATTTTATTTGCATGCTCGGGACTAGCTGTGAAGTGTATGGCAATGACGAGGCGTGAAGTAACAATAATTGTGACTTCAAAACGTTTGGTTACAGAATTTAATAAAATAAGAAACAGAGATGATAGATTGAGGGTTGGTGCTGCTAATCATTGTGTTCTATTTGCTTTGTTTTTTCAAGGTGATTGTGCTCATTCCATGTGCTGATGTACTACCACTCTTTTCACTATAGATTCAAGTGCTCTTTCCTCGCGAAAGAAATATCAAAATAGTCGGGTCACTGGGACTATATGATAAAGATATTGCTCTTGTCATGTGCTTCTACTACTCAAATCCATATGCTGTACATGATATCCCTTCTGATATACAACCTGCTGGTATTGATAAAGTAAGAGCTCTTGGGCGTGCCTTCAGCTCGGGCACTTTGATGTCCGCTACCGGGAAGCTGATTTATGACCGGACTCCAAATCTTCCTGAACATGCTCTGATGTACAGTACTTGTGCTATCACAGAGGTGCGCTGCTGTATTATTTCCTTCATTTTGGCATGATGAAAAATGAATAAACATAATTTGTCTTGTAATCCCTGCCGCTTTACTTGTGTCTATTGAACTTTCCGCACTGATACTCTTTGTTGGGATCGTTTTTCCCTTCACAATAATCCTTACCTCTTTATTTTGGTCCTAGGCTGGACTTGGAGGTCCACTTATGACTATGTGGGGGTATGGAAAATTCATTCTGGGGTTGATAACTGATTCTGATGATACCAAAAGAAATAGGACCTCAATCCTACCATTGAAGTTGCTTCAGGAGCGCTTGCGGTATTTTGAGAAGTACTTGTATGTCTCCTATGCTTCTAGTATTTATTAGCTACTCCCTTTATCCCATAATATAAGATGTTATTACATCTAATATACTCATGTATTTGATGTAATAACATCTTATATTTTAAGGGACAGAGGGAGTGTATCTTTTACCCAGTTTACGTATCTATATATATTGTAAAGCGAGTCATTTTTTTGATACACGCATTAGCGTCTTAGGAGTTCTCACACAGTAATCTGTGCATTAATAACTATTTGGTTCTTTCTACCTCTAGCTGTACTTGCATTAGTACCACATCTCATGTTGCTAATTTAGAGCTTCTGCTTCAGTGTTGAAGATAGTAGATATTCCTTTATTTGGCTCATGTGTTTTTTAGTTGCGTTGTTGAGCTAGTACTTCCCTGTATTTACTTATCATGACTACGTGACATTATTTTATTGCAGCCCGAACAGTACCAACTACCGTGAATATGCCTTGCCTGAAGATTTATGTAGCATAGTCCCATCAGGTGTGATTCTACATTGATGTTACCTATTGATCATTATTTGCAGAATGTCATGTGGATTTAATTATACACATCATCTGAGTACTAATACTGTCCGCTTTAATTGGATCAGGATATTGGAGTACAGTCAAGCATCTAACATCCATGGGATATCCTAAGCCTCCACCATTTGCGCTTGAGTGTAAGTCATTGCTTTCTATAGTGCCATACTTCTGCCTTCGGTAGCCTTTTCTAGCTACCTCTGTGACACTACTTCTGTACTTGTTCAAGCAGTAGGTGGGCAATTGTGTGATAAATTTGAAGATGATTTTGGTGATTCATATGGTTACAAGGGCTTAGATTACAATCTCTGGTTTCGTGGTACTGAGGAGCTGGTCTTTTCTAAACTTCGGACAGAAGTAGTGACAAAATTATGCGGGCGGGTTGTTTTGCTTACTTCATACGATGGTAATTTTACAGTTTACACAGTTTATTTTTCATGTACCTTGTTTCCACATAATAATGGCCAAAGTTGTGATATGTAGGAGACAAGAGATCTTTCGCATGCACTGGCTACCTTATAAAGTGGCATAAGAAAGGCACACCCGTTATTCTGACCTCGGCCAGTTTGATTAGAAGTTCAGATAATGAAAGCAAGATCAATGAGAAATTTAAGGTTGCTTCTCGTAATTATTTTTCTTGCCCTAAGTTAGATGTTGGTTAATTAAGCTTACTTTATTGTTGCAGATTGATGTGTTTCTCCCACCAAATCAGCATGCTACCGGGACATTGGAACTGTATCATTCAGATTATAACATTGCTGTAATCAGTGTTCAGCCACGTCTACGATGTATTCATCCGGAGAATATTTTCCATGGAGAAAAGGGACGTAAAAAGGTAGTAGCTATAGGGCGCGAGGTTGAGGATGGAGTATTAATGGGGACAATTGGTTTTGTGCCTGATAAGCCTTATGACAAACCTAAATGCTTGACTGTAAAGACCTTAAGCTGTCTACTTGTAAAATCAAGAAGGTATGCTGGTCAAAATCAGTGACTATCTATAATCTATCAACACATTTACTAAGTTGTCGTATCTATCTACAACATTATATCTCCATCTTATTCTTTGTACTAGGCTGGGATTGGTGGTCCACTTGTTAATTTTATTGATGGAAGTTATGCTGGCATGAACTTCTATGATGGAACTAGGAAAACACCTTATCTGCCAAGGCGTATCATTGCAGAAGTTCTAAGTAAAACTGATCTCCCATCACAAATGTACTTCCTTTTCCTGATGTGTTATGTCAGTTCCTTTTTTTAACTGCCCTGGTTCTTATCGTGTAGGCATATACTTATCAATTGTCCTTACGTTGTTCTTTTCTTAATGGCAGAGGAATGAGCCAGCCCATAAACATAATGAATGAATCCGCAGTTAAAAACAGGTACTCTTGCTGTTTCCCAGTCCAAATTCATATACTAGTTACACAAGATTAACTTGCATTGATAAATGAATTTGGATGACAGGTGGCCCGTGCCTAAGCCATATTGGTACCATCCTTCATTTGGCGCCACTCCCCGAGGATGTCCTAAAGTCCCCCCACCAAATTTGTAATACAGAATCATCCACAAAGATTTCGATTAGCGATGGCATATGTCAAACACGAATACCACCTGAAGCTACCAGTATAACACTTGGCATGGATGCCCGGCCAGTCCTGAGTGAAAAATATACCACGAGCCAGTTTGGTGGTCTTTTGCAATAAGATCATCGTGCAATAAATCAACAAAACCTAAGAGTCCTCTGTGCCAGTTTGGTGGAAGGCAACCCCTGTAAACAGCAGTAAAACGTCATCATTACTGTTCCGACTCATCTGGTTGCAATTATTAAGGGACCTTTTTGTGTAAGATTAAGCTTGGTGGAAGGCAACCCCAGTAAACGGCACTAAAATGTCATCACTACTGTCGTTATGCTATTGTCTATCTATCGTTGTCCATGGTTCGACTCATCTAGTTACAATTATTTTAGGAACCTTTTTATGTAAGATTAAGCTGGGCTGATCTTACTCTGTTGACTTAGCCTGCATTATATTTATCTTTCGTACGGCTCTACAGAAGATTGTGATAGTGGCATGCCTGCCAAATTGTTCATTTGCTGCTTGGCGCGTCGAAAGCT
This sequence comes from Lolium rigidum, assembly GCF_022539505.1. Classification (NCBI taxonomy): domain Eukaryota; kingdom Viridiplantae; phylum Streptophyta; class Magnoliopsida; order Poales; family Poaceae; genus Lolium; species Lolium rigidum. The sequence continues at coordinate 142,125,706 of NC_061514.1, forward strand.
GGCAATTAGCCAGCACCCAGTAGTTTCCCGTACTTTGGCTAAGCTATACGTTGCAGCAGTGTGTAATAACTTTGTGAACCTCGCCAGGGCTTTATTAATTTAAAGTCGGGCAGTAATGCCTTTTATCTAAAAAAAAAGGGCGGCTGTGGGATGGGGAATTACCATTTCTACTCATCAAGCAATATTTTAACGTACCTAATTACATTATGTTGTGAATGTGTTACTTTACAACCTTGTTACATTATGTTGTTCTCACTGCTCTGAATAAGTGTATTTTACTGGAGCTGCACGTACTCGTCATAACCGGTGTGTAATATAGTACCTCAACATGATAGAAATTAGAATGCTGGTGGGTCTCCATCTTTACTACTACCTCTGTCCCCTAAAAGACGTCATTAATTTATCTAAATTTAGATATATCTTGATAATGTATGGACAAAGGGAGTATTAAATCGAGAAAGGTCATGATGGTCGGTACCTCATCCAAAATTGCTCCTCAACTTGAAACAATTTACGGGTCTATGCCACCATCAACTGATATTAACGGTTTGGTTTCTCTTTTCCCCTCCACTAACGCCACTGCGAGACGGCGGAGCACCTTAGTTATTCGGAAACTGAATTGCAGGCCATCCTCTCCTCACCTGCTACAACTGGGAAGTTGATACCCATGTAACACGAGAACTTAGTCGATTGTGAACTACCCACACCCTAACACCCTAAGAAAATGATGGCTTTCACCCGAGGCATCCGTCGCTCGTGTTCTCCTCCTCTAGATTGGACGTGTGTCATGTGGGACCCGCACAATGGTTATCTTCTTCCCCAACTTTTTTCATCCCGATTCGCACGGCTGGTGACCTCCTCTGGCACCTCATGTCCCTCCCCTCCTCTCCTCCCGTGTTGCCTTACCACCTCGCGGCTGGTGACCTCCTCTGGCACCTCCTGTCCCTCCCCTCCTCTCCTCTCGTGTTGCCTTACCACCACCGACGGAAGCTCCATCCATGGCTGTGTCCCTCCCCTCGTACGCCGCCCCTACCGGCACCGCATGGACGAGTCGAGGAGTTGGTGTTGCGGTGCCGCCTCTGCGAAGATCTCGCTACCCATGCACCTCTAGTTTGTTGCCGTTCGTGCCCATGTTGAGGGGTCCCACGTGGAGGTTTCCTCGTTGGGGCGCCAACGGGTAGAAAACAACGAAGGAAATGGTGGTGCTACGGTGTTCCATAGACGCACAAGCCTCGGTGCTTCGGTACCCTGCTTCTACGAGCAGCGGCCTCCGGTGTTACAAAGGAAGGGCAGCGGCCTCGGTGCTTCGGTACCCTGCTTCTACGAGCAGCGGCCTCCGTCGATGGGGGTGCTACCATCATTTTTGTGATACTTCTGTTTCCAGAGGTCAGCTATGCTGCAAGTGCTGACTAATTTTGTTGTCAATGGTGGGCGGCGCAGCTACCAATGGTGTTCGGCGTGCTGCCAGAGGGGGTCGATGATGCTATCGGCCAAGGTCATGTATGGGTTTTTTCTCTGCGGACCAATGGGGGAATTGATACATACTTTTTTTTAAATGCTACAATGTTTTTTTATGTGTTTAACCCATGGTACGAAAAATGTTGCAACTATGCTACGATAACACAAACGTTTTGCTACGAGGTCTTCGGCAAGCCCCATGTCCTAATGATAGTTTTCTTTTATTTTGTAGAAAAACTATTTTTTGTAAATAGAATCAAATGTGGGTTTTTTTTTGCTACACATATAAAAGTAAAAGTGAGATTTTGAGGCAAATGTCAGCATGTGAAGACATGGGAAGACGAGGGATCCGGGGATGCTCGGCATGACCCATAAAATAGGGCAACGTCTCGCTCGCCAACGAACTACTTGTAGCTACAACATCTGGAAAGATAGAGTTTTCCTAATAAAAAGTTTAGCTAATTGGATAGCATGCATGTTTTGGAAAGCTTTTCTTGTTGAATTTAAGTTTCTCGGGACATCCCATAGTTTTGTGCTTAGGATGGAAGAGGTAACCGGTAACTGTCGCTATATGCAAGCATGAACTTACATACTGCCTCTGTCCATAAATGAGTGTAAATCTTAGATTTATCATAAGTTAAATTTTGTTCTAACTTTTTGAAATTAGTATCAGTATTTATGACACCAAACTAATATCACAACATGCATATTGGAATGTATTTTCGTAATATAGTAGCTCCATATCATAAATATTGCAACAATTTTGCATAAGTTGGTCAAATTTATAAATGCTTAACTGTTAACAAAACCTAGAAATACATTTGTTCATGGACGAAGGGAGGAGGACAAATTTACACTGAACACGCGTGCGCACAAAGGGACCAAAGCCGTAGCAGATTCCAATAGAAGGATCGATTTTTTTTAATAAAAAGGTTTAAGAGTTCTAGCTAATTGGCTACCATGCATACATGTTTTGGCAAGTTTTTCTTATTGTCGATTGAATTTAAGTTCCTCGGGACATCCATCAGTTTTGTGGTTAGAATGGAAGAGGTTACCGGTGACCACACGGTGGCAAGAACGAAACCGAAGGCACATCTTACATGGGAGAGATTTTACATTGAACACGCACGCGCACAAAGGAAGCACAAAGGCACATGCATGAACCCAAAGCTAGTTAAGCTGTTCAATAATCCACTACTTCTGGAAGTAGTCCTCGGTCCTGCCCTTGAAGCCGATCTGGCCGAAGGTGAGCGCGATGAACAGACCCAGGTGCCACGTCACCAGCCACAGCCTGCAGTACATATTCAGCAACGAGCCAAGTTAGCAAAAGATAGTAAGATACTTATAGTACGTTTGATCGGTGGCTGGGTTAACTGTTATTCTGACCAGAACTGCGATTGCAGCGCCGGGGGCGAGGGGAAGTGTGCGAGCTCCTCGCCGATGCTGGAGAAGAAGAGCCCCGTCAGGCTGTTGCCGTTGATCAGCGGGATGCTCGACGGCGCCAGCCACCCGATGAGCCCGAACCCGATCACGTTCAGGTCCCTCCGCAGCCAGTCCCGGGGGAACCTGATGAACGCAAGAGGAACATCGGTCAGTGACGCAGCAATTTCAGACGCCGGCGTCGAAACAGAAAAAGAGTCGATTTTTACGTCATGCAGGTGATCCTGCCGTTCCTCTCCAGGTTCCTCGTCATCAGCGGGTTCCTGGCCGACACCCGGCCTCCATTCGTGAAGCCTATGTACACAGAGATCGATCCAACATTAATTTCATGTTTTCAACACACAAAGAACATCAATGTCAGGCACAGGTAACAGAAAGTGGCACGTACTGGTAGAGAAGGCTGGCCGGCGGGCGAGGGCGGCGCCGGCGAGGCCGGAGACGGTGGAGGTGGCGGCGGCCATGGCTATGCTGTTGCGCTGCGTCTGCAAATGATCGTACGTCTCTCTGTGGAGCAGCGGCGGGCTAGCTCTTATTTCCCGGTGGGCGCTACGGGTAGGATGGAGACGCGTGGTGGCGTGGAAACGAGAGGGGGAGATTGCCGTGGGGTCGTTCCTGATGTGGATCACTTGCAGTGGATGAAATAGATTTTTCGCCCGAGGAGCGGCCTATGGTGGCGCTCCACTTGGATATGTGTGGATAAGGCAAAGGTATGTTGATCGTGATCTTTGTCGTAGACGCGCAGTTGGCTCTCGTTTCCAGCATCGCAGTACTCGATCAATTAGGTGCAGTTCATAAGTTCACATTGCATGTGAGGAAATTGTGTATCTTTGGATTCGATCACCTATCCGTTGAAGCGGTCATTTTGTGGAACCCCGCGAGTTTTCAATGCATGGGAGGTTCCGTGCATGTTTTAGCTGTCGGTATAGTGTTTTAAGATTTGTGTGTTTGTGTTTTGTTATGCTTCATAAAGCTTTGTAAGAGCATCTACACTCGCACCCTGCTCCCCCCCCCCCCCCACCAAAAAAACGTCGTCCGACAAAGGCATTTTCTGCCCTGTATAGGGGGGGTGCCGGCGTGTGCTCGGGAATGGAGGGCGACTGGCGCCCAACCGTTCACCCTATACCCCTATACTTTTTCTTATATCTAATTTAAAATAACACACAAACTACAATAACCTATTACAAATATAGCAAAGCTTGAATAAGTTCACATTGCATGTGACGAAATTGTGTATCTTTGGATTGGATCACCTCTCCTAAGCGGTCATTTTGTGGAAGATGGCGACTCTTCGGTCCCGTGTATGTTTTACCTATTGATCTGGTGTTTAAAGATTTGTCTGTTTGTGTTTCATCTGTAGGGGGGCCGAACTGAATGAAATGCAAAGAAACTAAGTGACTCTATGTACGAGAGAAATACATTTCTTTCATTTTTAAGAGCAGCACTCCACCATTTTATCGATGAAAGGAGCTCCTACCCCCATTTTTCATCCACACATCAAAAAATGATAAAACTTGATATATCGCTCTATGAGGTCTTTGCCCCATATCGTCTGGCATCACGGATAGGACGATCATGCATCAAAAGAACCACTCTTTTATGGTCTATAAGACAGATATTGTACCACCGCGTTTAAATATTTTCTAGCAACATCATAGAGATGGTTCCGCAGGAGACGAAGATTGAAGAGACATGCTGGTCTTTTTTAAGTCTACACCCCTCAAGGCCACAACCATAGAAGCCGCCGCTTCTGACTCCACTCTCGTAGCCGGCAGTCCACCATACTTTATACTCATTGTTGCAATTCATCTCTAAATCTAGCCACACCCTAGGGACCAACCGACTCGACACATCGGTTCGAATTAACCAGGCAAGCCTACCTTGGACCCCCTTGCCACACCAGGAAACATCCAACACCAATACGCTTCTACATGACACCCTACCATCGGCCATGTGATAAAAAGTAGGTAAGCCATGTCAGTTGGGTGCAATTAGTTAAACATTGTCACCGGGAAAATTGGATCGTTAGATTGGGTACATTGACGAAAAGAAAATCCTTAACTAGGATATATTCTTTAATTGGTGCGACCTATACGCATATGAAGTGGCATTTACTTTTATTTGGTAAATAACAATGTCTAGTTTTGCAAGAGAATTAACACATTCTTAGATTGTTATATTAGGAGAGTGGTTTTATCCCCCGGCCTAGCACAGATCATGCCCTAGGTCTGACGCCCTATACACCTTAGTAAGTTTAAATATTCTTTTAATAGATGTGGTTTCTGTTTGGTTGTGGCCTGAGTGTGAACATCTATGTTATACTTATTAGTGTTTCCAAAAATATGTCTCGGTTTGGGAAATAGTTGATCGGATGTTTGTGGGCTAACTTGAGTGGGCTTTAGCCCAGCTAGTTTCGGACTACAAGTTGGAAGCCTAAAATATGGTTGCTGATGTTTATGGCTCTTGGCCGCGCATTTCGTGGAAGGTACTAAACAGGCCCTAAACAATGCTGAACCAAGTTCATGAAAAGGAACCTCAGATTTTTTTTTTACACAATACAGATGCACATGTTCAGAAATACATACATATACGCTCACATCTATGAACGTACGCACGCACGTCCTCCCTCTATGAGCACATCCGAAAAACCGAGTTCAAGAAACTAATTCGACGGATATTGAGATTGACGAAGTCACTATAGGTCGACGGGAATGCCGCCTCCCACCGATAGAATACTCCGTCTTTATGAGACACCAAAGCGTCAAACATAGGGTTTAAAATCTGTTGGACTTGGAATGCTACTGTCTTCCTAACCGTCCAACCACAATTTGCACTACAACTTCTCATCTTGTTCAATCCTTCCGTAAAAAATAATCATCCTCGCTCATCTGTTCACACCTACCCGCACACACAAAAAAATCAATTATATTCACTAGTATGTTCATCCGTTTTCCGAGAACAATTAAGACTTAAGAGTTTGGGCAAGCAACGACAAAACGATAATGAGGTTGCGCTAATGCACTATGTACCGAACCATGGAAGAATGCCTAATAAATATCCTTTTTTCTAACCATGCAGGAGAAATGCACATGAATAATCAGATAAAAGGAAAAAAAAACCGAAGGCTAGATAAAAGGAAAACAACCCGAAGGCTAGAGTACACCACAACCAGTGTAACCCACATATATACGACAGAGTAGAAATCAGCTCAAGAGAACACCAACGAGCGATTAAAACTGAAGAGAGGAAAACTAGACCGTCGCTCTTGAGACGACAGCAAAAATTACCAGCACGACTAGTCGACTACTACGACCTGCAACAGCCTGAAACGGCCCCGGCTAGCCAAGAACTGCTGGTGAGCATCACGTTTTGATCTTCATAATTGTTTGATCCAATTATTTTGTACTCATTTCTGAAGACACGAGCATTTCGTTCGCACCATGTGTTCGACGACGTGAGCATTAGAGCATCCCACTCGTTTGGCCTCCCCACGCCGAAATCCGAACGAAACTACCGCCGGATTGGATGAAATTAATTCGTGGGGAGAACCATATTTCCAGTCGTCCACCCGGAGTTTGGCGGACAAAGTCGAAATTCAAACAAGTCGTCGTCCCGCCACAAATTCGATCGGCAAAAGGATCAGCCACAGTCACAGATCGGCGATCGGAGGGAAATTACACTGAAACAGGGGAGTCGGCAGTCCCGTCTGGCACGGCGGTGTCACACGCCGTGGTCGAAGCGGCGGCCAACGCCGCGGCCGCAGTCGATGTTGAAGCAGCGGCAGTCGACGTCGTAGATGGTGAGGACGACGAGGTAGGCGCCGGAGAAGACGAAGAACTGGCCGGAGCGGGTCGGAGGATGTCGCTGCGATGTCCCTCGTACCAATTCCTCGTCTCCTCGTCCATCAGTTCCGTGTTGCCGCCGCCCATCGGGAACGCCAAGTCCGTGTTCCTCTTCTTCGCCGCGGCCGTCGTCTTCGACGAGGCGATCCGGGCGCCTTGGTTGGCGAGCATCTCCCTCCACCTGCCGTCGAACTTGTCGTCCCTCCCGGCGGCGTGCGTCCTCGCGTCGGCCCAGCACTTGTCGAACGACGCCTGCATCCTCTCGGCGGGATGGCCCATCTTTTTGAGATCTTTGAGCTTTTTCTGGCCGAGTTCCGGGCGGCCATCCGACGAGCCTGGCGCTTTTTGAGCTCCTCCTGTATGCCGTGCCATTTGCTGCACGCCGTCTGTATGATGCCCCAATGGGTGGCCATGGCCTTGTCTCCCTGGTTCATGATCGTCTTGTTGAAGTAGGGATCGACGAGCTTGCGCTCGTCGAACGCCGCCTTCACTCGAAGCCAATACGTGTCGAAGGACTGATTCGCCCCGGTTATGCCGTCCATGGACACGGTCATCCAAGCTTTGGTGAGGCACTCCTCTTCCCTCGGTGTCCATTTGATGCGCGGTTCGGCCGGCGGCGCGTCCTTCTTCCTCTTCTTCCTTCCCTTCGGCGGCGGGTTGACGTCGGTGACCTCGACTTGGGTTGGTTCTTCCTCTTCTTCTTCTTCTTCGACGGCTTGGCTTCCGTCGGCCACATCCTCCACCCACCGGTTGCGCTCCGCGACAGCTGCCGTCGCTCTCGCCTCCTCTTGCGTGAATAACCCTGGGCTCGCAGCGCCGGCCGCGGAGCCGGAGTCGATCATCTCGTTCATCACCTCGTCGTTCGGCGCCACCGTCTGATGATCCACAAGTATAGGGGATCGCAACAGTCTTCGAGGGAAGTAAAACCCAATTTATTGATTCGACACAAGGGGAGCCAAAGAATATTTGTAAGCCTTAACAGCGGAGTTGTCAATTCAGCTGCACCTGGAAACAGACTTGCTCGCAAGAGTTTATCAGTAGTAACAGTTTTATAGCAGTAGCAGTAGTGAAATATCAGCAGCAGTGTAACAAAGACAGCAGTAGTGATTATAGTAAACAACAGGATTAAAATATTGTAAGCACAGGGATGGATGAACGTGCGTTGCATAGATGAGAAAACTCATGTAACAATCAAGGTAGGGCATTTGCAGATAATAATAAAACGGTATCCAAGTACTAAACAATCCATAGGCATGTGTTCCATATTTAGTCGTACGTGCTCGCAATGAGAAACTTGCACAACATCTTTTGTCCTACCAGCCGGTGGCAGCCGAGCCTCTAGGGAATCTATCGGAAATTAAGGTACTCCTTTTAATAGAGCACCGGAGCAAAGCATTAACACTCCGTGAACACATGTGATCCTCATATCACCGCCTTCCCCTTCGGTTGTCCCAATTTCTGTCACTTTGGGGCCTCGGGTTCCGGACAACAATATGTGTATACAACTTGCAGGTAAGATCATAAAGCAATGAATATCATCATGAATTGATAACATGTTCAGATCTGAGATCATGGCACTCGGTCCCTAGTGACAAGCATTAAGCATAACAAGTTGCAACAATATCATAAAAGTACCAATTACGGACACTAGGCACTATGCCCTAACAATCTTATGCTATTACATGACCAATCTCATCCAATCCCTACCATCCCCTTCAGCCTACAGCGGGGGAATTACTCACACATGGATGGGGGAAACATGGCTGGTCGATGGAGAGGCGTCGGTGGTGATGATGGCGATGATCTCCTCCAATTCCCCGTTCCGGCGGAGTGCCAGAACGGAGTTTCTGGTCCCGAGACGGAGTTTCGCGATGGCGGCGGTGTTCTGGATGTCTTCTGGCGATTTCGTCTAACCCCCGTGCGTTTTTAGGTCGAAGACGTTAAGTAGTCCAGAGGGGGGCACCTGGGGCTGCCCGAGGCGCCGCCACCACAGGCCGGCGCGGCCCAGGGGCCTGCCGCGCCGCCTGGTGGGGTGGCTGCCTCGTGGCCCCCCTCTTTCTGGTCTTTTGGCTCCGTTACTCTTCTGTAAAAATAGGCCCATTGGAATTAATCCCGGGGATTTTCCTGAAAGTTGAGTTTCTGCACAAAAACGAGACACCGGTGGCAATTCTGCTGAAAACAGCGTTAGTCCGTGTTAGTTGTATCCAAAATACACAAATTAGAGGCAAAACAATAGCAAAAGTGTTCGGGAAAGTAGATACGTTTTGGACGTATCAACTCCCCCAAGCTTAGCTTATTGCTTGTCCTCAAGCAATTCAGTTAACAACTGAGTGCGATAAAAGAACTTTCACGAACACATTTGTTCATATGATGTAAATATTCTCATGATATGGGCAAGTACTTAAGCAACTCATAATAAGATACATGCAAATAAAGTCATCTAATAGTTATATCAATCATGGAAAAGGTACCAACAAATTAATAATAAGCATCATGAATCATGTCTATCAGCAAGATTGCAATGTTCATAGAAGGATATGATAAAGTGGTATCTCGCTTGCCCGTATTTGTACAGCAAAACAGAAATGCTCGGGCACCTTTGAAGTTCATGGGAAGACTGGAAGTAGAGATTATCAAAGATAAAAGCATCAAAGTTATACCGAGTTAATCACATTTTGGGACAAGCATATTATACTAAGAATGACAGTTGTGCTCTCAAGAAGGTGCTCAAAGAAAGGATGGAGACTCAATGTAAAAGTAAAAGATTGACCCTTCGCAGAGGGAAGCAGGGATTAACATGTGCTAGAGCTTTTCATTTGTAAAACAGGGGTAAAGTTATTTTGAGAGGCGTTTGTTGTTGTCAACGAATGATAGTTGGTACTCTAACTACCTCGTCAACCAGACTTTCAAGAGCGGCTCCCATGAAGGACGTTATCTCTACCAGCAAGGTGAATCATCCCTCTTCTCTTTTGTTTACACATATTTTTTAGTTTCATTATGGATGACACTCCCCCCCAACCTTTGCTTACACAAGCCATGGCTAACCGAATCCTCGGGTGCCTTCCAACATTCACATACCATGGAGGAGTGTCTATTTGCAAATTAAGTTGCTTACTGATAAATCAGGGCAAAACATGTGAAGAGAATTATTAATGAAAGTTGATTAATTGGGGCTGGGAACCCCGTTGCCAGCTCTTTTTGCAAAATTATTGGATAAGCGGATGTGCCACTAGTCCATTGGTGAAAGTCTGTCAGGAGTAAATGACAAGGTCGAAAGATAAATACCACATACTTCCTCATGAGCTATAAAACATCAACACAAATTGAGAAGCATTTTGAAGGTTTAAAGCTAGCACATGAGAATTTACTTGGAATGGTTTGAAATGCCATGCATAGGTATTTATGGTGGACACTCTGGAATAACTTGGTTTTCAGGGGTTTGGAAGCACGAGCAGCGTTCCCGCTCAGTACAAGTGAAGGCTAGCAATAGGCGGGAAGCGACAATCAAGAGAGCAATAACTGTCATAACCATGCTTGCGGCAAAATAAATTAACAGAGGCATAAAAGTGATACAAGAACTCTGAGGCAAAGTAAATCATCGAGGCTTAATTGACTTTTGTTCAGTCATATGCATGCGTGAGCATGTGCCAAGTTGATTCAAGTGAATTATTCAGAGGAGGATACCACAATGTCATATCTATCTATGAATAAATTAATGCAAGCAAATATTTATGACATGCTACTCATATTAATAAATTGGAGCTAAACATGAGAGATCATGAACTACTAGACTTTCTTAAATGACATATACCTCACATGAACCAACTAAACATGCTCACATGGATGAGTATATGTACAAAAATGAAAACAAGTAGAGTTCATACCAGCCCCTCACCACAGTCGAATTGTCATAGATCGTCATTATTGCCTTTCACTTGTGTAGCTTGAATAATATGAAATGAAAGCCAAGCTCCAACCACCGAAGACCGCTGAACTCCATAATGAACTTTACAATACCAAAGAAGAACAACAAATATTTTTGGCGTTTTCGAATTGGAAACAAGAACAAAAGGAAACAAGCAAACAAAGCAAAATCTTTTTGGATTTTCTTATAGCAAACCAACGATAGCAAATAAAGCAAAATAGGAACAATAAACCAAAATAAACAAATGGTAAAGAGAAACAACAGAAATATTTTTGGTCTTTTTGTGTTTTAGGAAAGAAACAAAACAAAAACAAGAAGATGAAAACTAAAAGAGTCACATAAACACAAAGCAGCAGAAATTCGTCAAACTTGACAGCGGTACAGTAATCGATTTTTACAAAAATCTTCCGCTGCTCAGCTCGAAAAGTGCTCAACTAATGAAAGTTAGATAATAACCTGGGAACATGCACAAAAATTGGCTTCGTAAATTAACGTTCTGGCTGTTTTTGAGAATTTTTTTGGTGTCAGTCCAGAATCTGTTTTCAAACAACACTTCCCCAAATATCATCTCCCTCTTATTAGAAACCACTTTAATAAGCTAAACAAGTATGTACAAGTATCCAGCAATTATAATATGCAATGAATGAGTGATGCCGGTATACCTCCCCCAAGCTTAGGCTTTTGGCCTAAGTGGAGATCAACCCCAGCGAGGGTCAGGGTTCCACGCCGGTGGATCGTACATGGTGTAGTCATAATAAGGTCCCTGTGCAGAAGAAAAGGGTGGAGGCTACACATTCCCAAAATGTTGACGTGAAGAGATCGCTGCATCGGATGACAAGTCGAGGTGTTCCTCGGCCTCCTCCGCGCCGTCCCCTGCATGATGGCCATCCCCTTCTATGTATGCATTCAGTTCACCTTCAGTGACTGACCAATCCTTCCACTATCGTCTGAGAAGTTTCTCCCTTGACAAATCATCTTGTATAGACTCAAGAGCTCCTGCGGTAGTCCCCTAACCTTCTCGCATGATCCCCATTGTGGCACTCTAATTGCTGCACAAAAATCATCAAAAGGCAAGTTGACGAGTTTTATTATAAATTTTGTATCGAACCATGGGGTTAGTTTGGGACCAAATGAATTCAAAATCCTGCACCACTGACATGGTTAGTTTTGCATATTGGCAAGGTTCACCAACAACAAAACCTTCCAACCCTGCATTGGAAATCAGATTTTGAACATCCCGCAGGATTCCTGCACTCCTCATAAAATCAACGCATGGGTAGTAAGAGGGTATACTCCTTCTTCGCGGTGAACTCTCATAACCTGTTGCACCTCCAATTCTTGTTGGTTGAGTTGGTGCCTATTCCACTCCATTTTCTGAAATTTTTCAACAATCATTATAAAAGTTGATTTGGACACATATAATTGAGGGAAACTACTATAGGAACTTGGTAGAGTACTAAACATGCATCAAAACTAATTTTTACAACTTAGAACAAGCATGCAAGCTCACTAAACATGTTACCTACAGCAGCAAAATATTCAGGATATACTCAACCAAACAAAATTCTTGGATAATCGGAGGAGTCACATACCGGAGAGCAAATGTGCCAAATTTCAGACAAAAATCTGGGCTGAGCAAAGAGATCGAGAAATCTTGAGCTCTGGAGCAGAAACGCGATTGAGAGAAAGTGAGTACGAGTTTTTTCGGGAGAGAGAGTAGAATGGGAGGAAGAGATGAATAAGTGGGGCAAGGAGGGGCCCACACCACAGGGTGGCGCGCCCCCCTTGCTGGCCGCGCCGGCCCATGGGGTCCAGCCCCATGGTGCCCCACTGGTCAGCCCCTGGCACTCCCAGGTAGCTCTTCGAAAAATAAGACCAACAGTATAATTTTTGTAAATTTTTGAGAACTTTGAAAAATGCACATTTCTGGGTGTCAAAATTATTATTACAGGGCAGAAAAAGATTTTCAAACCTCTAAACAACTAAAGCATTTTGCAAATCAAATGGTGCTACAGCAAGTAAAGCGAGTGGAGGAAGAAAGAAATGTTGTTTAGCTCTTCTATGCATATAAAATGTACTTGTTAACAAGGTTGATCAAGTCTTGCTACCAAATAAATCTTACATGACATAAGAAGAATTAAACCTCAAATCAATCATGTTACCTTGTATTGAATTGATATGGATCCAATCATAATACTTTGATATCCTTGTTTAGGCTCATATATAGGAAAATCAGTAGTTCCCACTTTGATAGTTCTCACATTAGAAATTGTATTAACTCCACATACTTTATCAATCCTCTTGGGAAAATAAACAGTATGCTCCTTGTCATCGACATTGAAAATAACTTTTCCTTTATTGCAATCAATAATAGCCCCTGCGGTGTTAAGAAAAGGTCTCCCAAGAATAATAGACATATTATCATCTTCAGACATTTCCAACACAACAAAATCAGTTAATATTAAGCAATTATTATTAACTTGAACAGGAACATCCTCACATATGCCAACAGGAATAGTAGTAGATTTATCAGCCATTTGCAAAGATATATCAGTTGGTATCAACTTATCTAAATAAAGTCTCTTGTAAAGAGAAAAAGGCATAACACTAACTCCTGCATGCTCCCAAATCACATAGAGCAGTTCTAACATAATTATTCTTGATGGAACAAGGAATAGTCGGTATACCTGGGTCGCCCAGCTTCTTTGGAACTTTGCCATTGAAAGAGTAATTAGCAAGCATAGTGGAAATCTCCTCATTAGGAATTTTCCTTTTGTTAGAGACAATATCTTTCATATACTTTGAATAAGGAGGAAATTTAATAACATCAGTCAAAGGGATTTGTAGGAACAAAGGTTTCATCCAATCACAAAATTTATTATAGTGTTCTTCTTCCTTTGATTTTAGTTTCTTAGCAGGAAAAGGCATTTGCTTTTGAACCCAAGGTTCTCTTTCATTACCATGTTTCTTAGCAATAAAATCTTCTTTAGTATACTTTTTATTTTTAGCATGCTTTTCGGGTTCATCTGCAACTTCTTCTTTATCGAAGCATCATTCTTATCATTATCTTTATCATGTTCATTACCACTTTCAGTTTCGAGCATCAGAAATAGAAATACTATTAGGATCATTAATAGGCTCAGAGGATTCTACAACAGTTTTATGTTTCTTCTTCTTTTTCTTAGAAGGAGCACTAGTTTCAGTTCGTTGAGAATCTTGTTCAACTCTTTTGGGATGCCCCTCGGGATATAGAGGATCTCGGGTAGAAACACCGCCTCTAGTTGTTACTTCATAAGCATGTTTTTCCGTAGAACTATTTTTTAACAAGTCATTTTGCACTTTAGTGAGTTGATCAATTTGAGTTTGAACCATATGAAAATGTTTAACAAGCATCTTAACATCATTGGAGGTTCTCTCCACAATACCATGCAATTCACTAATAGCTCGAGAATTTTCCATTAAATGATTCTCTACTCTCATATTAAAATTATTTTGCTTAACAATATAATTATCATACTCATCTAAGCATTGTTCACGAGGTTTTGAGTACGGAATGTCTTCCCTAGTAAAGCGTTGAAGAGAGTGTACCTCAATCATGGATGAAGGGGGAGTTATCTTACATAAATCTTCTATGGGAGGTAAATTCTTCACATCTTCGGATTTAATACCCTTCTCTTTAAGAGATTTCTTGGCTTCCCTCATATCTTCATCATTTAATTTAATCATACCCCTCTTCTTCAATATTGGTGTCGGGGTTGGTTCAGGTGTAGTCCAATCATCATGATTTCGGCCTATTCTAGCCAATAATTCTTCAGCGTCGTCTGGAGTTCTTTTCCTAAAAACACAACCAGCACAACTATCCAGGTATACCCTAGACTCAATGGTTAGTCCACTATAAAATATATCAAGTAAATCATGTTTTTCCAAATCATGTCCAGGCCGAGCTCTGATAAGAGAGCAAAATCTCGCCCAAGCCTCAGGCAATTTCTCTCCATCTTCCTGGTCAAAATTATAAATTCTCTGCAAAGCAATATGTTGAGCACTAGCAGGAAAGTATTTCCAAAAGAAAACATCAAGCAAATCACTTGGACTATCAATAGAATCAGGCGGCAAACTATTATACCAAGTTTTAGCATCATCCTTTAATGAGAAAGGAAAAATTTTAGCAACGAAATAAGTACGCTTCTTAACATCATCAGAAAACAAGCTACTCAGAGTAGACATTTCATTCATGTGTTCTACAGCACTTTCTTTTTCAGTACCACAAAAAGGTGTTTTCTCAACAATAGATATATGAGATAAATTAAGAGAAAAATCATAATACTTATCCTTAATGTTTATAGGAGATGTGGCAAATTTAGAATCAGGAGACAATTTATATCTAACAGTATGTTGTGCAAGAAGCTTTTTAATATTACTTGTACCAGTAGTAGCATTGCATTTATCAATGAAATCATCATCAAGTTCTACATAATCTTCATCAAGATCATCACTAGAGTATTCAACAGACTCAGGTGAATTAACAGGTGTAGGAGTATTTTCATTAGGAGTTTCAGTATTTTCAATTTGTCTAGACCTAGCAATTGTAGCATCTAGAAAATATCCTAATGAACCATCATTATCAAGCACAGCAGAAGCATCATCAAAATTATAAGAGGAATTTTCAGATTCAGCAGAAGTACCAGCATTCGAAGCTTGTGGTGGTGAAACAAGTTTACTTATCACAGATGGTGAATCAAGAGCAGCAGAGGTACTCAGAGTTGTACCTTTTCTTGTAGTGGATGGTAATATGGCGACTTTAGTATCGCGAGGTTTACCCATGATGGAGAATTTGCAGCGAACAATATCAATCCAAGTGAACTTGCAAATAAAGCTATGCTCCCCGGCAACGGCGCCAGAAAATAGTCTTGATGACCCACAAGTATAGGGGATCGCAACAGTCTTCGAGGGAAGTAAAACCCAATCTATTGATTCGACACAAGGGGAGCCAAAAAATATTTGTAAGCCTTAACAGCGGAGTTGTCAATTCAGCTGCACCTGGAAACAGACTTGCTCGCAAGAGTTTATCAATAGTAACAGTTTTATAGCAGTAGCAGTAGTGAAATATCAGCAGCAGTGTAACAAAGACAGCAGTAGTGATTATAGTAAACAGCAGGATTAAAATACTGTAGGCACAGAGATGGATGAATGGACGTTGCATGGATGAGAAAACTCATGTAACAATCAAGGTAGGGCATTTGCATATAATAATAAAATGGTATCCAAGTACTAAACAATCCATAGGCATGTGTTCCATATTTAGTCGTACGTGCTCGCAATGAGAAACTTGCACAACATCTTTTGTCCTACCAGCCGGTGGCAGCCGGGCCTCTAGGGAATCTACTGGAAATTAAGGTACTCCTTTTAATAGAGTACCGGAGCAAAGCATTAACACTCCGTGAACACATGTGATCCTCATATCACCGCATTTCCCTTCGGTTGTCCCAATTTCTGTCACTTTGGGGTCTCGGGCTCCGGACAACAATATGTGTATACAACTTGCAGGTAAGATCATAAAGCAATGAATATCATCATGAATTGATAACATGTTCAGATCTGAGATCCCGAGACGGAGTTTCGCGATGGCGGCGGTGTTCTGGATGTCTTCTGGCGATTTCGTCTAACCCCGTGCGTTTTTAGGTCGAAGACGTTAAGTAGTCCAGAGGGGGCACCTGGGGCTGCCCGAGGCGCCGCCACCACAGGCCGGCGCGGCCCAGGGGCCTGCCGCGCAGCCTGGTGGGGTGGCTGCCTCGTGGCCCCCTCTTTCCGGTCTTCCGGCTCCGTTACTCTTCACGTAAAAATAGGCCCATTGGAATTAATCCCGGGGATTTTGCTGAAAGTTGAGTTTATGCACAAAAACGAGACACCAGGGCAATTCTGCTGAAAACAGCGTTAGTCCGTGTTAGTTGTATCCAAAATACACAAATTAGAGGCAAAACAATAGCAAAAGTGTTCGGGAAAGTAGATACGTTTTGGACGTATCACCGTCGCACCGAACGGGAGTGGCCCTCGTCGCAGGGCCGGCGAGAAGCCCTCGTTCAGGTTGCCACCGGCGAGATCGGGCGGCGACGGCGTGAACCTGGACGGTTGGCCGTAGGTCGCCTCTTGGAACATGGCAGGCGAGGACGGGGAGAAGCTCGAAGGGGAGAAAGCCGACGGGGAAGTGCTTGTACCTTGGATCGGCCAGTGGCCGGGGAACATGGCGGCGCCGCCGCCGCCGCGAGGATGGCTCATGCTCATGGCCATGGAGACCTTCCTCGCTTGTTCGTCCTCCGCCGCCAACGCCACCCTCTTCGCGTTGAGTTTCTTCTCCCTTTCCGCCCTGGCGCTTGTTTCGATCTGTCGCCGGAGCTCGTCCGCCGCCCACTCGGCGTTGGACACACCCGGCGGCCGCTCCTTCTTCGGCCGCGACTTCCTCGGCTTCGGCGGCATGGTGGTGGACGAGAAAGAGGAGGAGGAGGGGAATGGAGACGGCTACACAGATTCGGTGGGAGAGAATGGGGATATGCAAGCAAATTGGAGGGAAATCGACAGGATTTGGCGGTCCAGTCGCCGACTACGAGGGTCCACACGATTCTTTCGCGCCAAATTCTTTCGTCCGGAGTCCCCGAGCGGGCCTCGGGGGACCGGGGATGGCGTGGGCTCGCCGGATGGATTTAGGCCCAAATCCGGACGAAATCGAGGAACCGGGGACGCGACTGGGCCGATTTACAACGTCCGGATGGGAAAAACGTCGCTCGGGGGCCTCGTCGGGAGAGGAGTGGGGATGCTCTTACTAACGACTTGAAATTGTCCGTCTCCGGATTCTGAAGGTTGTTGTTCGCCTGAATGGCTGAATCCACCACGACCTGAGATTCAGATTAGTAGAAGGGGCAACCTGATTCAGCCCAGCCCAGTTGAGTATCGTACATACCCCAAATGAAAAATGATGTTAACTCCTGCACATCCATATACCATATGTTCCAGGACTTGAGCATTACTATTGAATTAGTAATGAAAAAAGAGTAGTATCTTTGGGCGCTTTCTTCTTCAGTTTTACAGAACACACCATATGTTCCAGGACTTGAGCATTACTATTGAATTGAAATTGTTCTTCCCCGGATTGTTGTTCGCCTGAATCCACGACGACCTGAGATTCAGATTACTAGAAGGGGCAAACCATATTAAGCCCAGCTCAGTTTAGTACTGTACCCCAAATGATGTTAACGACTGCACATCCCTGGAAAAGATGTTGAGCGTGTTCTTCTTCAGTTTTACAGAACACACATTTGTCATTGTTTTACAGAACACGTGTTCAAATAAAGGAAGTATCTGAACTTGAGCTTCCGTTGTGCCAAACACAAACTCGCTTGAGATCGCCAAACACAGCTCACGGTCTCACTCCCCACAGTAAGACCAGCATCAGATGGCGAGAGCACAGTTAAACCGCTCAACGCCTACAGTAAGACCGGTGTCTGAGATGGCGACTAGCGAGCGAAAATATCGTTCTGAAGCCGGGCCGGCCGGGCAGAGCGTCAGTCCATGCATGTCCAGATCGATTCATTCGGAGCTGCGCAAAGAAAATGTGCAGCTGACCCCAACCTGCCAGATGCGTCAGGAGAAATTAAAGAATGGATCCATGGAGGCAAGTTGCTCACTGGCCAAATGAAAACGCTCGAGGAGATCGCATCATCGCATCCAGGTACACCATGCGGTTCTTGAGGAGAGAAGACAGGAAAAGATTGTGAGGATTGACGAATAAGATTAGCCAAGCGACACTTTAGGGGGAGAACCAGGCCGGAAATGGATACATGAAGAGATGGGAAAGATTGCTTAATCTAGGTCATGGTGTCCAGGTCACAAGCTTGGGGAGGTTGGCAGGCGGCTAAAGATGGTGACACCCGCAAATTAATGATCGATGCAGGCCAACAATGCACGCACCTTATAGAGATGTAGATGTCGTGATGGAATGGATCTTAGTGTTAGAATCTGCAATGCATTCTCCTTTATGGAGTACTGGGAGAGTAGCAAGGTGAACCTTTCATGGTTCTGACTGCTCATTCTTGGAGCTGATCGCGTGCAAACTGAAGCCATGCGACAAAATCAAGCATTGCAGGAGATGGCTGCAGATGTTGATGCTCCATCTGAGGTTGCACATGCTAGCACCATAACGATAGATGATGATACACCTACCTGACTGTGCAGCCTGGTGCTGCTCTAAGTTGGCCAGCCGGCCCAGTCATAAACGGTTGTAGGAGAATTAATCTCTTCTGCTCTAGATGCGTGGCTAGGAAGGCATATATATGGGAAGTGTACTGATAGAATACGTATATGTCTTATATTACGTAGTATTCTGTCAATATGGTAGGTAGATTCTAACCGCAATAACCTATTGTACCGGTTGTAACACTGGTGGAAAAAGGGCCTTTGGTCGCGGTTCGCAACTGCCATTAGTCGCGGTTGCGCAACCGCGACCAAATTAGCGCGACTAAAGGCCCCCCTTTAGTCGCGGTTGCTTACGAACCGCGACTAAAGGCCCGTCCACGTGGGCGCCGAGGCGACCGTCGGGGCGGAGGACCTTTAGTCGCGGTTCTTCTGGCCAACCGCGACTAAAGGCCGCCGCAGGTTTAGGGTTTTAGACCCCCTAAACCTGCCCCCCCCCTAAACCTGTTTTCTGTTTAATTTGTATTGTTTTATTTTTTTGTGCTTTATTGTAATTTTGAAGGAGTTTCACATATTCTACGGTACTACATACATGCATATGAATGTACAATTTCAAACAAATTTAAAATTAGAACCAAAAAGAATTCAAGAGGAATATACAATATATATTCAATATCATCGGATGACCATATACAAGTTTGAACAAGTTTCCATACATAATTTAATGCATGTATAGTTCTACGTCCTCGTAATGGTGTTCTCCTTTAGGATCGAGGACTTCCCTCCTGAACCATCCAGCTAGTTCCTCTTGAAGTGGTCGGAAGCGAGCTTCTTGACTAAGCATCATCCGGAGGTTATTCCTCTGAGCATTGGTATCACTCGGAACGCGCTCAGAGGTGTATCTCCGGATCATCTCACAGACATAGTATCCACATAGATTGGTCCCCGGTGGCTGAATATCGCCACCATTCTTAGCCTTTGACCGCATGAAATGTAGCTCTTTTTTGAATTCACCGACCTTTGTATCTGAGAACCGTCTCCAAACCCTACGAGGCAAAGAAAATTAAATGAACAAGAGAGTTATTAGTTAATTACTTGAAGCTTAATTAGGAAATGAACGAAATAGGCCGATCGATATAGAGCACAAATGAATGAAAACAATTACTTTTGAATCATTTTTCTCATGTCGGCCCAAAGCGCCGGATCCATATTCAGAGAGTCGTGGATGAGACATTCTGATTTGTCAATTTTAATTACTAGCGAGAATCCGGTGGAACCTACGGACACGATACATGCACGGTACGTCATGCATAACTCATCGATTAGCCGGCCACATACCATGCATGGAGTAAACAAAAGAGAATGTGCTCAAGACATAAACACTCACCCAAAATGGTAAGGAAATAGAATATCACTTTTGAGTTCCTGCTTTGTAAGAAACTGCCACAGGTCTACCTCCACGTCGGTGGGGTGATGCTGTAACGTATATCCATTAACGATGTGTGGGTCAATGAACCCAACATCATGGATGTTCTTTACTCTGCATTCCTTAATCTTCAATCTGCATGTATAATAGCGGACACAACAATATAGTTAGGACATATATATTGTGCAGGCAATATGAACGAGATGGGGTAGAAATAAATCACTTACGAACGTAGCAACTGATGATAGATTTGTCGAGCTCGCGCAGATTGAAAAGTTGGAACAATTCACTCAGATGAATTTGTACAGAGTAATGTTTGAAGTGATGCTCATATCCAACTTCCGCATAAATATATTCTTTGGCGTTTTTATTTTTTATGTAACCCTTGTACCATTTCAGCAGACCTTTCATTTGTGGAGGTAGATCCTCTTCTGCGCAGGCTCGACGAGAGGCCCATTCTTCACATATGTAAGTACTACCTCCTTCATCGGCGCCTCATCAAGGCCTAACAGTTCACGAAGAGTAATACCTAAGTTGGCCGCTTGTTCTCTGGCACTCGTTACAGTCAATCCCTGTGCTGCCGCAGCTTCTATGATATCGGGGGCATCCGGACCAGCGGCTGTCACTATAAGCGGGGCAATCGATTGTTTACTTTGTTCCCCGAGCTGGGCAACTCGTTTCCCGCTTTTTTACTTTCTAATTCCGCTTTCTTGGCCTCCTCTTTCTTCTCCTTGAACATGCGTGCCTGATTACGAAGTTCACGTGCATAGTCGTCAGGCAGATTCTTCGCGGCTTGGGACGGTGTGCTCAAAAATGACTTAGCCCACTTTTTTTGCTCATCAGAAAATACTGGCTTGGGCTCGGGCTCTCTTTTCTTCTTGCAGTCCGCCTTCCATTTCTCATAATCGCAAGTCGCGGCCGCGTCGACTTCCTCGGCAGTACGTTCCCAAGGCCTCGTGGGGAGAGGCTTCAGTGATGGCTCCGGTACCTTTGTGGTCTTAGGTACATAAGGGTCCGGGTTGATAGTCCAGGACTGCTTCTGCTTCTTCGCCGGAGGTGGATTGGGGGGCGGCGTCTGCTTACCCGCCCGAGGCGGACTAGGGGGCAGCGGTTGCTTACCCGCCGGAGGTGAATTGGGGGGCGGCGTCGGCTCACGTGAAGGAGGTGTAGGTGAAGCACCACCACCACCACCGCCACCGCCACCACCACCACCGTAGGGGGGTGGACTTGTTGGCGCCTCGCCTGGAAACTTGATAAACTTCTTTTGCCATAGAATGAGCTGGCGCTTGACATCTCCAAGTCTTCTCGCCCCTTCGGGTGTAGCAATGTCAATGTCCAGGTCCTCAAACCCTTGGACTATGTCCTCCACCGTGACACGAGCATAGCCATCTTGAATGGGGTTGTTGTGGTGGAGTGCTCCGGGTAAACATGGTAAAGCATCGCCGATGGCTACCTTCATGGACATTTTCCCGATAGGATAATACGGATGACATTCTTTCATCTCCTTTATATCGTCCACGGGGTAGCGAGGAGGCTCCGGTGCAGTAATTTCGACCACCAGAGGCTCCGGTGCAGTAATTTCGATCGTCGGTGCACCAGCCGGTGGGGCCTCCGTGGAAGCCACGCTGCTTCTCTGCTGCTGGCTTCCGAGATCCAATGGATGATCTTCATGCTGCGCCCGAGCTGCATCTCTTTCGGCTACTAGTACACTCACGGTTTTCTTCATCACATCCATTTCCGATGCCAACCGCGCCACAACATCTGCTTCCCGATCCATCTTTCTCTTACGGCTTACGTAACCGTACGGGTCATCGTTGCGGGGAACCCTATTTTCCACGGAATGTGCCCCATGCCTCGTACACGTTCTCCGTGTTCAGGATTCCCGAGGGCTTTTGTCAACGCGTCGTTCTCTCTGTTGAACTTGATCTTCCCCTCTTGAGCATCCCTCATTGCCTCAATAAGCTTTTGGGTGGGTTTAATTATTTTTCCCCGGTAAACACACTCCCTTGTCTCCGGGTTCAGCGATCCCCCATGCCCGTACCACCAGCTTTTGGCCCTTGGGTCCCATCCCTCCATACCTGGACGGATTCCTCGCGCCCTCAGCTCGTTCTCCATCTTCTCCCACCTAGGCTCCCAAAGGCGATACCCTCCTGGCCCCATAATATGATTGTACTCCTTCTTAGCCGCATTTTCCTTATTTTTTTTCGATATCTGAATGAAGCTGCTCCGATTTCTTTTGCTTCACAAATTCTGGCCAATCATGTTTCGGTTTCTCATATTGTCCTTTGAAATCCGGAGTCTTGTTCTCCTTGACAAAGTCATGGGCTAGATTTTGCTTGAATTTCCGGAATGCGCCGGACATCTTATGAAGAGCGAACTGTTTGACTAGCCTCCTCCTCTCCTTGTTTTCCTCAATCTTGTTACCCTCCTCATCGAATTTGTTGTATTCCGGAGGTAGAACGAAATGTTCCATAAGCTTCTTGAAGCAATCTTTTTTTGTTCTCTTAGCAACAAAAGTGAAACCAACTCGTGCCTTCTTTGGCTCATTCCACTCCTGGACGGTGATCGAGACGTTGTCTCTAACAATGGCTCCGCATTGGTTGACAAACTTGGTGGCGTTCTTGCGGGGCTCCGGCGGCTCTGCCGGTTGCACTCGTCGACAACCTCGATGGTGCATGTTTCTCCTTGTTTCATCATCTTGGTTGCGCCACGCTTTGACGACGTACTCGATTGTTTCGACGATCCGGCCGAGGGCTAAAATAAGAAAGAGAGTCGCGCGCGTTAGTACACACATATTTATTCAAATCGGTTAGTTTGTATCACCGGAGGCTCAATGTATATATATGCCTCGGCGCGGAGGTGGTTGCTACTTCCAATTGAAGATCGTCGTTTATCGACATTTCTTCGGCATCATCTTGTCGACGGCGCCCTTCATCTTCACCGTCAAGGTTCGGATAAGAAGAGATATCATCTTCTTCTTGTCCGGTCGGCACATATAGAATATCGCCGTTTATGATGCCGAACATATGGTCTTCGAGCGTCCGGATCATAGTTGTCCATAATCGGGTCAGCTCTATCATCCGCCATATGTCGATCCTGAAAACATGTAGTAAAAACAAATTAATTAAGTGAAGAAGGGGGCGGTGGCGGTGGCGAAAGAGGGCGGTGGCGGTGGCGGTGGCGAAAGGGGCGGTGGCGGTGGCGGTGGCGAAAGGGGACGGTGGCGGTGGGTGATCGGCGCAGCCTCAATGATCAGACGACACACCTATCTATCTAATTACCCTCAAGGATATGCATTCGAGTAACTTAATTAAAACGGAGGCTGAGGTATTATATGTTAAGAAAATATAACATTCCAAAGTATAATTTTTACTTAATAACATTCCTCTCTCTCGTAAAAAAACAAAAAAAAACCTGCGCGTATACGGAGGGGGAGGCGAGGGCCTCGCCGCCCCCTCCGTATACACGCGGGGTCGGTGGCGGTGGCGGTGCAAATTAGTTCTTCACATAATTTACTTTGGATAATTTACTTTGGATATTTACGCGGTGGTCGGTGGCGGTGGCGGTGGAAATTTTTGTTAATTCAAAATTCAGAAATTTTTTGTCCACTTAAAATTTTGTTAAGTCAAAATTATCAAGTTTTATGTTTTTTTTGTTAACTATATATAGTTACTAATTAATTCATTAATTATAATTACAAAGTTTTAAGTTTTTTTTTTGTTAAGTATAGTTTAAATTAAAAATAACAAACAAAACATTAAAAAAAAGAAAAAAAATCCGGCCGACCGGCGGCCCTCTCTCTCCTTCTCTGCCTCTCCCTCGATCTCTCTCTCTCTCGGGGCCGGCGGCGCGGCGGCGCGGCGACGGTCGATCGATCGGAAACATGCCAGGCCGGGCGGCGGCGCGCATGCGGCGGTGGCGCGTGGTCGAAGAACGAGGCGGCGGCGCGTGCGGCGGCGCGTGCGGGGCGGCGGCAATCGGAATCGCGCGTCGTCGAACACGGGCGGGCGCGCGGCGCGGCCGGCGCGGCGAGAAGCACGTACACGTTGGCGGCGGCTCGGGCGCGGCGGGGCGGCGGCGTCGTTGGTGTCGGCGGCTGCAGGTTCGGCGCGCGGCGTCGATCGGCGGTGGGGCAGGGCTTCGCTGCAGAGGTCGCGGCGGAGAAGATGAGAATGGGCGCGCGCGGCGGTTCGGCGTGAGCTTTTATAGCTCAGGACCTTTAGTCGCGGTTGGTGTGGCCAACCGCGACTAAAGGGTACCCTTTAGTCGCGGTTGGCCACACCAACCGCGACTAAAGCCCTTTTTTCGCCCCTTTTTGCGGTTCCCGCGGAAATGACCTTCCGCGACTAAAGGCCTTTTTCAAAATTCTTTCATTTTCTAAATGTGAAAAATAAAAATAATTCATTTCTAAATGTGAAAAATACATATAATATATCAAAAAAGGGATTTCTATTTTCGTGCCCTCGGGTCCTTAGTTGTGCTCAGTTTTCCCCAGCTCCTTAGTTTTTCCTCAGTTTTACCCAAGCGTTTGTCTGAAACCATCACACGTGATGTAACGGCCGGTTGCCCGACGGTTGACCGTTATCTTCGACTAGTGGGGCCACGTAGAGCCTGCAAAGACACGTCGGACCATCCATCTTTGTTTGACCGTAAGCATCGCTGTATCCACGACCAAAACGCGAACGAGTGGGGCTTCGGTATATCAAATGACAAGTGGGGCCATGACGCCGATACAAGGGGCAATACACGGGTAGGATTAGATTTTTAAACGGAGCTCTACAGCGATGGCACGGAGGAGGTGGCATGCGGGGTGCCGAGATGAGATCGACGTCCACAAAGAAGCGCATGAGGCGAGACCGGACGCATTAGATAGATATGAACTAGACGCGTTTAACCATGCAAAGAAGAGAAGAAATGGTCGACGACATCGACGACCACCTCAAAACTTTGGACCGACCGTGTCGGACACGAACGCGAGCAATGTAGAGAAAACTAGTGTCTCTCCTTTACGGCGTGTATAGGTGGGTGCTAGGAGAGTGTGGTGGCGAAGGGAAAGACCTCGCGGCGGTGCGTGGCGTCCAGCATAGCGGGTCGGCGTGGCCGTGCCCACAGCGGCGTGCATGCATGATCGGCATTGGCATCAGCATGTACGTTCGGCATTGGCCTCGGCGGTATCTACGGTGTGTCGGTGATCGAATGAGGGACGGGATTGAGGGTGCATCCCGAGCGTTGACCTAGCGATGGCGGCGAGCATAGCCGTTCGACCATGCCGATATCGGCATCGGCATCGTTTGGAGGCTGTGGTGCTCGAATCAAGTTGGGATTTGTTTCTTGTAGGCCAAAATGAATTTGAAACAAGTTTCATGTTGAAGGTTAGGTAACGAAAGTTTGTAACTATCCCAAAATTATACTAGCGCCATGGTGAGGTTCTTTTTGATAGAGCTATACGGTTGGGCAAACTTTTTTGACACTTTTTAGATAGGGTTCCTTGTTGTTACACGTATGGCATAATGTATGGAAAATTTGGGGTCATTTGGAGATGTTCGAAAAAATCACTTTGCTTAAGCGCATGCCGTTTCGTCTCGCTGAAACCAGCTTTTCTAACAAGGTGATTTTTCTACCTTCTCTAAATAACCTCAAATTTCATACAGCTGATCTTCTATACATAGATAGATAGATTGTTTCGTTTTTACATTTTTCGAACTTTTTATTTCCCTTTACAATACCCAATTGATTTTCAGGTCAAAACCTCGAAAAACAGCATCATGTATGCATCATTTTCACCCTAAATTTTCTGAAACTTTCCCTTTTAGATATTCCTTGTTGTTATAGGTATGCCATCATGTATGCCAAACTTGGTTAGGTCTCACTGAAACCAGCTTTTGTAACAAATTAGGTTTTTTCTGCGTGAAAAGTAATGGCTACAACAAATTGTTGATGGTTTATCATTTTTTTTGCGTGAAAAGTAATGGCTACAACAAATTGTTGATGGTTTATCATTTTTTGCGTGAAAAGTAATGGCTACAACAAATTGTTGATGGTTTATCATTTTTTGCGTGAAAAGTAATGGCTACAACAAATTGTTGATGGTTTATCATATTTTTTGCGTGAAAAGTAATGGCAACAACAAATTGTTGATGGTTTATCATTTTTGCGTAAAAGTAATGGCTACAACAAATTGTTGATGGTTTATCATTTTTTGCGTGAAAAGTAATGGCAACAACAAATCGGTGATGGTTTATCATTTTTTTTTGCGTGAAAAGTAATGGCTACAACAAATTGTTGATGGTTTATCATTTTTTTGCGTGAAAAGTAATGGCAACAACAAATCGGTGATGGTTTATCATTTTTTTGCGTGAAAAGTAATGGTAACAACAAATCGGTGATGGTTTATCATTTTTTGCGTGAAAAATAACGCCTAAAACAGTTTATAATTTTTAGCGCGTGAAAAATAATACAGAAAACCGCCCTTCGACAAGCTAATTAACCGCCAACGAGAGAGAGAGGGGTTATCCTGCCCGTTCCCTATATCATACGATCAACGGTCGGTGGGCACGATCCGCGTGACATGGGCTAGACCAATCAGAGCGATGATGCACGTCTGCGAGAATTTGTGAAGAGAGAGGGCAAAACTGAGTACTATCAAGAAACCAAGGGCACCTGAGTAGTAAATAGACTAAGGGATTCAAATATGAGATTTAAAAAATGGAAAATGCGTGTTTTGTACAATGAAACCCATCTTGGCCTACCTCAAACTATTTGCAATACCAATATACATCAGTGTGAGAATTGTGGCCTCATTTAGACAAAGTATGATTTGGGGAAAGCTGTTTTGGGAAGGGCTTATTGTGGAAAACCATGCACCTTCATAGCTACTAGGTGATTTGAGAAGTGGCAATTTGTGGTAAAACTTGATTTATCTATGATTTATCTATGATTTGAGAAGTGTCAATTTGTGGTAAAGACTCCATGAGTAAGTGCCACTCTTTTTAGGATTTTTTGCACATTAAATGACTCATTTAACTAGTTAATCCCATTTGTTGACTCTCTGTTGACCAGCCACTTGAGGGTAAAACTGAGTATATTGCACTAGTCAGTATTAGCACTCGAGGGGAAAATTGAGCACACAAAAAATGCTAGTATAAGACTCGAGGTATACGTGAGTATATCTAAATTTCCAGGGTTAGACTCGAGGACACGTGCAATTGTTGACGCGTAGACGCGGGTCGCGGTGGAGAAGTCGAGACGTGCAATCGTGGACGCGTGTCGCGTTGCAGAAGTCCAAGACGTGCAGACGTGCACCTGTGCACGCGTAGGACGCGGGTCGCATTAACCACCCCTCGCCTTTATAGACGCCTCCTCCCACTGTCTCTGTCACTCTCACTCGCTCACGCATCGCCAACTCTCTCCCACGTCCCATCATCTTCTCCAAAGCAAAAACCCTCTCCCTCTCCCTCTTCCTCTTCCTCTTCCTCCGCCGGAGAGATGGACAAGGAGAATGCCAATCCCATCGTCGAGGTTGGCTCGAGCGCGACGCCTCCATCTTCGGCCCCGTCCCCTCGACGGACCGACGCCGCCGCCGCCGGTGCATCGGAGGCTCGCTGCCGCCGGTGGCAGTCAGATCCCGGCGGGATGGGACCCCTACGACCCCGTGCCGTACGTCCCGCCCCCGAACCCCTACGACACCTCCCTGGAGGACCCATGGAGCGAGGTAACTACGGTTTGCTTCCTTTTTTGTTCCCCATTCCTTTTTGAACCCTATTTTTGCTGGTGTAGATGGATCTGTAGATGGATGAGTATTGGGCTAATATCTGCGCCGATTTTATTCCATTTTGTTTTGATCACTTCTTGATTTGGGGTTCGGCTGTTCGGTTAATTTATGCAAGTAATATTGGATCTCAATCAGTTAATTTATGCAAGTAATCATGGGATCTCAATCAGTTATTTTATGCACTAATCAAAAGATATCAACAGTTTAATTTTGCAAATAATCTCGAATGTGTTCAAGTTCAGATCTAGTTCAGATCTAGAATCTGTTTCTTTGCCTATGATGAATGGTTGGGCACAAATTTTTACTGGGGAGGGTTCAGCGAACCATTGCGTGTACAAATCTGTTGTGCATGAGCTTTAGTTCGCTTACCCCTTCCCTGTAGATATATAATCATGTCCACTCTAACTGAGGCTGACTTCTGTTTTTCTTAACTTTGTTATCATGTACGTTAGTCATCGTTGCAACTCATTCACTAGTTTACGTTTGATATGGATCAGATGTCGGCAGCGACGTCGGCAGCGACGAAGAGCGAGGAGGACGTCAAGACTCGCCGAGTCTTTGCGGAGGCTGCGGGTCGGCCGAGTACATCTCCTACTTCGCCAAGGAGGTGTACAGGTGCCCTTCGCACCCGGGAGACTCGGCGCCACGGACTTCAACTGCCTCGTCACGCATGCTGAGAACATCAGCAACACCTTCCCCAAGGTCGGCACGACGGTGAACGTCCACTCCTTCCGCGCCAAGCACGGGCGCTCGGCATGCACCTCCGCGGCTTGCGGCGGGTGGAGATCTCCGCCGGGCGCATGCCTCCGCTCAAGCCCAAGGCTCCCAAGGGGAGCAAGAGCAACAAGTGGAGGGAGAGCCGGATGGGGTAGGCGGAGTCCCGGACGTGTCTTTAGCTGCTGTCTGCTGCCTCCTAGTTTGTTGTTGGGATCCCTTTGTTGTTAGCTAGGGATCCCTTGTTGTTATGTTAGTATGATGGTGCTTGTGAAGAACCTGTTACTATGTTGGCTGCTTGTGTATGCAGCCTATTATCTATCCATATTATCTAGGGATTATCTATCCCTAGTCTACTATATTTTGTTGGCCGTACTTAGTTTTCTTGATTTACTATGACTTGTGAATTTATCGTACATTATCCTGGAGATTTGCTTCTAGATTTAACTACATACATATGAACCGAGAGAGTACTAGATTTGCTGCCATATTGGGCAAACAACGAGGGCCAAAAGGCACAAATAATTGAAGAAAGTCGAAATGCAAGCTTCTCTAGATTTTATACTAATTTGGTGAAAAGGACGAGAGAAAGAGGGGAAAAAGGTGCACTTAATAGGGATGCCAATTTGGGGCCGAGAGAGACAGAACCCAGCTCCTGCTCACGTGCAACCAAACGCTTCTCGTCCTGTCCCACGCGGGCCCTTTCTACCAGCCCCACGCGACGCGGGCCCACACGACTCGGCCCCACAAGACGCGGCCCCACACGTGACGAACGGTCAACTAAACGGGAATCCTGCCGTCTGAGCTGCTTCTGCGGGTTTCAAACAAGGGCTTGGGGAAAACTGAGGAAAAACTAAGGAGCTGGGGAAAACTGAGTACAACTAAGGACCGGAGGGCACGAAAATAGAAATCCCATCAAAAAATTCATAAAAATAAAACTAATTCAATTCAAAATCTTAAAAATACAAATTATATATCAAAAAAATCAGAAAAATAAAACTAATTCATTTCAATAAAACTAAAGGCCTTTTTCAAAACTCTTTCTTCCCGCCTCTTTCTTCCCGCACCGCCGTGCCTCGTCGACGATGAGGACCGTTGCCGGCACCGCCAGTTGCAGCGCAGGATCGCCATCGCCGAGCGCGACGAGCAGTTGATGCGCCAGTGGAGGGCGCAGTTCCCCAACGATGTCGACAACACCGACGCGTTCTTTGCTAACCTTAGGGCACAACGCAGGTCCAACGGGCGCCACCGTCGGGCCGTCGCCGCCTTCGAGCTCGAGAACCCGAATACAACTTGGACCGAAAACGACCCTCGGTGGGATGACATTTGGACGGAGACAACCTCCGACGACGAGTAGAGACTAGACTAGTAATTTATCTATTTTATTGTAATTTCAATAAAGTCGTTGTCGGTTCTATTAGTTTAAATTAAGTTTATAAAGTTGTTGTCGGTTGTTTTTGTTCAATAAAGTGGTTCCGTCTTTCCGGCGCGGATACATGGCCAGATTCGAAGGAGGAGGCTCTGTCTTTCCGGCGCCGGCCCCCTCTTCCCGCCTCTGTCTTTCAGCCGGCCCCTCTTCCCGCCTCTATCTTTCAGCCGGCCCCCTCTTCCCGCCTCTGTCTTTCCGCCGACCCCCTCTTCCCGCCTCTTTCTTCCCGCCAATTTCTTCCCGCCTCCTGTCTTCCCGCCTCTTTCTTCCCGCCACTTTCTTCCCGCCTCCTGTCTTCCCGCTCCCATTTTTCCCGCCATTTGTCACTACATATATGTAGCCCGGCTTGGCCAGCATTATCACATCTCTACTATCTCTCATCACTCTCTCATGGCTTCCACCGCACCCACTCTAACCTACCATCAGGTGGAGGAGCTTTGCGCCTCGAACTACCCTTGCCCACCGGGCTACCGCGTCCCCGCCGGCTGGAGCCTAAGCGCCGGCGGCGTGCCGGTCCCTCCCCTCCCTCAGGGTATTGCGCGCCGGGCGGCCATCACGAACCACTACTACCTCGACCTCACGCCGGAGCAGCGGATGAATCCCCGTTGGCATCCCGATAACCAGCATACTTGGGACGCCTTCTTCATCAATCGGCGTGAGAGGGCGCTCGCCAGGTATGAGGAGGACGGTCTGCCTCCTGGGAACTTCCACGAGGCCGGCCGTCGGCTATGGTGGTACGGACGGATCTGCAGAGCGTCATGGACTACATCACGGCCGGCGATATCCCCCGCCTGCGCTACCCTCAGTTCGAGCCACGAGCGCCGCCGACGGCAGGCGATGACAGACGGCGGCAGCGACGGCGGCAACTTAGAAGGCGACGACTACCGGTACAACGGCGGCGACTATGAAGACTACGAGTATGCATATTATACGCCTAGGCGGGAGTATGACTAAATCACTCCAAATTTCATGTATCATCGGTGCTATCTCGAATCAATCGAATCATTCGAAAATGGACACCGAGAACACATCACGGATAATATAATTCACATGATCCATTCAACAAAGTTTGGTACAATAAATTATTACACATCATTTCTTCCCTTGTGTCCCTGCTTGCTTACGATTGGGCCGTATCCATGGAGCATCCTCATCATTTAACTTAATGCTTGGGTCGGTGTTCACTTTGAAGGGCGGAATTTCACCAAACATATTATAATCTTCGACATGTCTGTCTTGTCCTCCACTCCCACGATGTTTCTTTTCCCTGAAAGAACAATGTGGCGCTTTGAATCATCGCATGATGTGCTGATCGTTTTCTTATCTTTCCGTTTCCTCGGTTTGCTACTCATGTCCTTCACATAGAAAACCTGAGCGACATCTTTCGCTAGGACGAATGGTTCGTCAAGGTAACCAAGATTGTTGAAATCCACCATTGTCATTCCGTATTGCTGGTCCACCTTTACCCCACCTCCTGTTAGCTTGAACCATTTGCACCGGAACAAAGGGACCTTAAAGGAGGGTCCATAGTCAAGTTCCCATATCTCCTCTATGTAACCATAATATGTGACCTTTTGCCCATTCTCGGTTGCTTGCATCAAAGCGGACACCACTGTTTTGGTTGGTGCTCTTTTTATCTTGGGCGATCGTGTAAAATGTATTCCCATTTATCTCGTACCCTTGGAAAGTCACTATAGTCGAAGATGGTGTCTTGGCCAACATGTACAGCTGATCTACAACCTTATTGTCATTCATTAAATGTTTTCTCAACCAACTGCCGAAAGTCTCCATGTGGGCCTTCCTAATCCGGGATTCGGGCTTCCCGGGTTGTCCGAGCGTAAAATATTCTTGTGTTTCTCAAAGTACGGAGCCACCAAGCTGGAATTGGTCAGAAGCTGTGTGGTGTGCTTCGGTCGAGAGAATGGCCGTCCATACATATCGTTGATTTCCTTCCGATCGTGCCTTTTCCACTTAGTCTCCTCTCGTGCCGCGATCGAGGAAGACCAATCGGCTTAAGGTCGGGAACAAAGTCAACACAAAACTCAATTACCTCCTCATTTCCATAGCCCTTGGCGATGCTTCCTTACGGCCTAGCACGGTTACAAACATATTTCTTTAATACTCTCATGAACCTCTCGAAGGGAACATATTGTGTAGAAATACAGGACCGAGAATGGAAATCTCTTCGACTAGGTGAACCGGGAGGTGCGTCATAATGTTGAAGAAGGATGGCGGGAACACCAACTCGAAGCGACAAGACATTGGACCACATCGTTCTGTAACCGTGGTAGAACTTACGGATTGATTACCTTACGAGAGATTGCATTGAGGAATGCACATAGCTTCACAATGGCTACTCGAACATTTTCCGAGCAGGAGCCCCTCAAAGCAATCGGAAGCAATTGTGTCATAATCACGTGGCGGTCGTGAGACTTCGGGTTTTGGAACTTTTTCTCCACCATGTTTATTATTCCCTTTATATTGGACGAGAATCCAGACGGGACCTTCATGCTTGCTCGGGCATTCAAAAAAGATGACCTTCTCTTCTTTGGTCGGAGCGTAGGCGGCACGACCTTGAAACCATTCCGGATGCTGGTTATCGGGGTCTTTCAAACGTTGCTCGGTCTGCCGTGCTTCCTTTGTATCATTTGTCTTCCCATACACGCCCAAGAAGCTTAGGAGATTCACGCAAATATTCTTCGTAACGTGCATCACGTCGATTGCGGAGCGGACTTCTAGGACTTTCCAATATTCTAGCTCCCAGAATATAGATTTCTTCTTCCACATGGCTGCGTGCCCGTCGGCTCCCTTCGGAACCGATTGTCCGCCGGGACCCTTTCCAAAGATGACTTTCAAATCCTTGACCATATCAAATACCTCAGCACCGATGCGTTCCGCAGTGCTTTGGCCGGTGATCCGCCTTGCCGTTGTAATGCTTGCCTTTCTTTCTTCTTGGATGAATTTTCGGAAGAAATCGACGATGCCCAAGGTACACGTTCTTCTTACAATTTGGCAAATGTACACTTTCGGTCTCATGTAAGCGGTGCGTGCATGCATTGTATCCCTCATTTGACAGGTCCCGAAAGGTTACTAAGAGCAGGCCAATCGTTGATGGTTACGAAAAGCAACGCTCGTAGGTCAAATTCCTCTTCTTTGTGCTCATCCCACACACGGACACCGGGTCTGCCCCACAGGCTGTAAAAGTTCATCAACTAATGGCCTTAGGTACACATCGATGTCGTTGCCGGGTTGCTTCGGACCTTGGATGAGCACGGCATCATAATGAACTTCCGCTTCATGCACAACCAAGGAGGAAGGTTGTAGATGCATAGAGTCACGGGCCAGGTGCTATGGCTGGAGCTCGCTCGCCAAAAGGATTCATGCCATCTGTACTTAGACCAAATCTTATGTTCCTTGCGTCGGCTGCAAAATCTTTGAACTCTCTGTCGATCTTTCTCCATTGCGTTCCATCCGCGGGGTGTCTCAACTCCCCGTCCGACTTACGGTCCTCTTTGTGCCATCGCAACAACTTGGCATGCTCTTTGTTCACGAACGGACGTTTCAACCGTGGTATTATAAGAGCATACCACATCACCTTGGCGGGAACCCTCTTCCTGGGTTTCGGCCCTCAACATCGTCACCGGGGTCATCGCCTCGATCTTATAACGCAATGCGGTGCATACCGGGCATTCATTCAAATTCTCGTATTCACCGCGGTAGAGGATGCGATCGTTGATGCATGCATGTATCTTCAGAACCTCTAAACCTAGAGGGCGAGACAACCTTCTTTGCTTCGTACGTACTGGCGGGCAACTCGTTATTCTTTGGAAACATATTCTTCAACATTTTCAGCAAGTTTTCAAATGCCGAGTCAGCTACACCTGCCTGTGCCTTCCATTTCAGCAAATCCGGTGTGCAGCCCGGCTTTTCGGACCATCATCGCATCGAGGTACGAGCACCTTTACGTGATCCTCTAACATGCGATCCAAATTCTCCCTCTCCTTTTCAGTTTCGCAGCGTCTCCGTGCATCAGCAATGGTCCGACCAAGATCATCAACGGGCTCATCACGTGCCTCTTCTTCACCTTCCCCTTCACCTTCAGGCATCCTCCATGAAAGTATCACCGAAATGAGCAAGATAGCTTTCATCGATGAAATCATCCCCTTCTTCATCTTCTTCCATTATAACCCCTCTTTCTCCATGCTTGGTCCAACAATTATAGCTTGGCATGAAACCGTGCCGAGCAGTGCATGTGAACATCTCTTGAGGAAGAGTAACCCTTCCGATTCTTACGGTTAACACATGGACGGATAACAAAACCCCCACTGCTTGTTTGCATTAGCCACTACGAGGAAATCTTTCAAACCCGTAGTGAACTCGCCGGAGAATCGGTTACCGTACATCCATTGCCGATTCATCTGCATTATTATAATATAAAATATATAATTAACCATCATGCATTTGTTAAACTAACTAGCTACAAACAATATAAATTAAACAATGAACTACACACATGCATATTTTATCAATGACACATGAAAGGTTCAAGTTGCTAACCGCGATCGAGGAGGAAAAAACAAATAAGGAAGCTCAAGTGTGGCTCCAACACTTCATATCATATTTGTTTCATGCTCTTGGGGCATTTTTATCAAACACCTTGTGTGCATAAGAGGAACCAAAAGCAAACCTACACCCCCTTGTGAAGCTTGTGAAGAGAAGTGGCACCAAATGGCTAAGTGCTTGTGAGCTGAGGCCCTTTTATAGGGATAGGCCTTTAGTCCCGGTTGGCACTGGCCAACCGCGACTAAAAGCCTTCGGGCCAGCTCGAGGACATTTAGTCGCGGTTGGCCGGCCAACCGCGACTAAGCCCCTCCCGTCCACGGCTGGCCACGAGCGCGCTGGGCCCAGCTCTTTAGTCGCGGTTCGCCACCCGAACCGCGACTAAAGACCCCATTAGTCGCGGTTCCTATATTTTGGCGACTAATGGGGCTGGACGGAAGGCCATTTTTCTACCAGTGTAAACTTGTGATCACCTTATATAATGAGCACATGATACCACCCGTGTGTGTTGTTTATCTTTTCCAAAATCAGTC
The DNA here is from genome assembly GCF_022539505.1 of Lolium rigidum. Classification (NCBI taxonomy): domain Eukaryota; kingdom Viridiplantae; phylum Streptophyta; class Magnoliopsida; order Poales; family Poaceae; genus Lolium; species Lolium rigidum. Next base: position 142,160,982 of record NC_061514.1, read on the forward strand.
CATCATATTGTTTCTTTCTACATGGTAGCAGAGCCCGACAATATTGAGAAATGACATCTTCCATTGCAACGTGCTCTTCGCTCACCACCCTCGTTCTTCCCTCGATGCCGTCGTTCTCTCTTGGCGCCCTGCCCTCGGAACCCATTAACTTTGGGCACCTGATCAACTTCAAGTTATCACCGGCGAATCACCTCTTCTGGCGAGCGCGGGTGGTCTCCCTCCTCCGGAGTAACCTCCTCCATGGCTACGTTGAAGGGACCTTTGAATTTCCCTCCACCACCATGAATGTCACCAAGGAAGGCGACGGCTCCTCCATCGAGCCCAACCCGGCATATGCGGTCTAGGTGAAACAAGAAGTTGGGGCTAAGATCATGTTTGCTACAACATCGATGGAGGCATGGACCACTATTGAGGGCAGTTTTGCCTCACAATCCTCTACTCAGGCTATGCAGATCGGATATCAAAAGCGAGATATGAAAATAGGTGTTCAAAGTCAAGCGCCATCACAATAGTACTATTGAGAGGTATAAAGCTCGTCTTATTGCTAAGTGATTCACAATGCTATTGCCTGAACAATGAAGACATGTTCACTTCAGGTGTGAAGCCTACTACTATTAGGTTGTTACTCTCTTGTTGTTACTTGTGGTTGGTCTCTTCGTCAGCTTGACATTCATAATGCTTTTTTGCATGATTTTCTTGAAGAGGAAGATTTCATGCGACAACCTCCTGTCTTTGAGGATCCTCAATGTCCTCACCACCTGTATCATCTTGCCAAGGACTTATATGTTCTGAAACAAGCTCCTCGCGCCTTGCATTCTCGCTTAGATACTGTTCTTGGACAACATGATTTTGTGGCATCTACTACTTGCACGTCCTTATTTATTCTTCATTGCCCAGATGTAATAGTCTATGTTGATGATATTGCAGTTATCAGTCCCTCCACACCTATGTCATTGACCGTCTTGTTATTGTTCTTCACCAGGAGTTTGCGGTTAAGGACTTGGGTCCGTTGCATTATTTTCTTGGCCTGGAGGTTTCTCATCGGTCTCATGAGCTCACTATCACCCAACGCAAGTATGCCCTTGACCTTCTTCGTTGTGCTAGCATGTTGAAGTGCAGTCCTGCTCACATCCCTATGGCATCTACTGCAAAAATGTCCAGTGCTAACAGTGCATCCCCTACCGAGGATGAGGCCACTAATTATCGGAATATTGTTGATGGCTTGCAGTATCTTACTCTTACTCGTCCTGATTTGTCATTTGCGATCAATTGTGTTTGTCAGTTTCTTCATTCTTCTACTCAGGACATTGGTATGACGTCAAGAAAATTCTTCGTTGTGTTCAGCATACATTTGCCCATGGGCAATGTCTTCACCCATCTTCCTCCAGCACCTTGTCCGCTTAATCTGATGCTGGTTGGGTCGGTGATGTATAGGATAGGCAATCCAAAGGGGATATGCTCTATTCAATGATGGTAATTTAATTATATTGAGTGCTCATAAGTAGGCTACATCATCCGTTCGAGTATAGAGTCTGAGTATAAGACTGTTGTTAATTCTACCGCTCAGTTGATATGGGTTGAAGCATTGCTAAAGGAACTTGGTGTTCAACAGGATTCTCTACAGGTCTTATGATGTGTTTATATAGGCGTTCCTATCTCTTCAAATATTTTTCATGCCCAAACGAAATATATTGAGATTAATTTCCACTTTGTTCATGAACGAGTTACTCAGAAGTTGCTCTAAGTGCATTCTATATGATCAAAGGATCAACTAGTTGGCATCTTCACGAAACCACTACCACCTCCTTTGTTTGAAGTTTTTTGATGATTAACCAACAAACTCTTCGGTTCGCCAAATGATAAGGTGATAGAAGAAAACCAAACTTCCGAGACGATTGTTTCATGCATGATCAAACTATCGCGAGCTGATCAAGTTCAGGCGTCTCTCCCTCCCTCCCTCCCTCCCTCCCTCCCTCTTTCTCTGTCTCTCTCTCTCTCCCTCCCTCCCTCCCTCCCTCCCCCAGATCGAGGGAATATGGGCCCCAAAGTCAATGCATCAAGGTTTATGCAGCCCATGACATGATGGCCAGCCATGCCTTAGAAACTATTGAGAGAATTAGGAATGCAACACCTAGAAAAGGATGTCCCAGGGCCCCATGATACATGCCAATCGGGTCTTAACAGCTCGGTCAATCTAATGAAAGCTCCGGAGAGAGATACAGTACTATACCTTGCACCTGCAGAGAGAAGGACCTGCATTTGGTTATAGAAATGGATTTTATTTATCTCCAGTCTTATGATCTGCTCGGTCAATCCAGACAAGGACTCTGCGGCCATGCTCTAGTTTTGAAACCTCAAAATGGAGAACAAATTAAGACCCTGGAATGGCCACACCCCCTAACCCCAAGTCGGCAACACTAGCAGCAATTCTTTGTTTTTACAGCGGTACACTAGCTAGTTGGAGCATGCTTATCATGCGGGCTAGACACGGTACACATGTTTTCAGTTGTCTGGGAAAGAAAAACACATGGTTTTTCAGTCTCCTACCGAGAGTAGCCATTACGGCCTTGTACGATAGAAGGACATTAATCTGCCAAACTGCCCGTTCGCCAGCGGTACATACGCCGATCGATCGCACGAGGAAGATATAGATAGTGTACGATTGATCGATATGGTACTATCAAGGGAAAAAAACGATGGATGTGCTCTGACGCAGTTAAGCCCCGGCACATTGTCAGCGGAATTAAAGCCTCCCATATACATGCCCGGAAAACTCCGACCTAACCTATCATCGCAACACCGGCCGTAAGCTCGTTTCCGCTACATGGACGATGGTGCATGGCTCCACCGTACGTGCCTGTCGCTACCATCCCGATCGCGACGTACCGCACCGCCATCTCAGCGCCGCGCCCGCATGCTCGTGGGGAGAAAAATATTGTGCAGCGCTCCATATGATCCTGTAGATTTCTATGGTACTGATGGTGATGGATGCACAATATAGTACATACGGATCAAACCTGACACTTTGGTGTCTCATAAGTCAGAAAATGAGAATATTCTTCGGTATCGATAGCAAGATATTTATGGTAAGTTCGTCAATTTTAAAACTCGTCGGATCAATTTTTTGAACTGTCTTTCGGATGTACTCATAAAAGTAGGATGTGTGGGCGTTCATACGTGTGACTGTATGTACGTATTTGTAACCATCCACAGTTGTACTATGTTTCGCATAAATCATGTAGAGAATATCGATACATTTTAAATTATAAGATGTTTGATTTTTTTTCCGAATCTAATATATCCAATCACATTTAGTTTTGCTTGTTCTCTTCTTTCGGTCCGTCCCTACTGCACATTGAAATAAGAAATGAAGGGAGTATCTATGGACGTGTTTAGTTGCCTCGCGTGGATTTTAATCGTTTTTCAGTTTTAGCCCGGTGAAGACTACATGAGGTAAAACACAACTCGAACCTGTTTTTGCAGTTCCTTTGGAAAAATTGCTTTTTCGGCACCAAGGGAGAAACGCAACATCGGTGTTTGGTTGACTGCGCTTAGTCGTCACATGCAGAGATTCGTTGTTAGATTGTGGTAGGTAGGGATGGTTTCTCACCTCTAATCTACATGGTAAACTACGCTTATGAACTGCATTGCAGCCACGAACAGTGTTTGCCTACCATACCTCATCGTCTATGGCTTTTGGTCTGAAAGAACACGGACGTCGTCTAGAGGGGGGTGAATAGGCGGTTTAAAACTTTTGAGATGGGCTTAGCAAATGCGATATAAAACTAGCGTTTACTTTATCAAGCCCAAAACCTATATATTATGGTTTACCTATGTGCACCAACAACTTATGCTAAGCAATACAAGCAACTAAGTGATAGCAAGATAAATATAACTTCAAGAATGAAGGCTATCACAAAGTAAAGTGCATAAGTAAAGAGCTCGGGTATAAAGATAACAGAGGCACGCGGGAGACGATGAATTATCCCGAAGTTCACACTCTTGCGAGTGCTAATCTCCGTTGGAGAGGTGCAGTGGCTTAGTGCTCCCGAACGCCACAAGAGGCCTCACCTTGATTTGTGGTTGCTCAATGCACACCAACGCCACAAAGGCATCACCCAAAGATACATTAGTCACACCACACACCAACTGCCACAAAGACCTCACCTTATTCACCGATGACCCTTGCCACAAAAGCCTAGGTCACGGTTTCACTAAGGGATTTCCTTCAAGGCGGAAATCAGGCTTTACACAAAGGTCGGGGCACACATTCACAACTTAATTGGAGGCTCCCAACAAATCGCCCCAAAGGTCTCAAATCCTTCTAGGTTTCCAAGAACCCAAGAGTAACAACTTTCTTGCTTTCACTTCCACGAATCACTGTGGAGAACTCAAACCAATGCACCAAATGCAATGACAAGAACACCACAAAGATGCTCAAGTTCTTCTCTCTCAAATACCAACAAAGCTAGAAAAGCTATTGGAGGAATAAGAGAGGAAGAACAAATAAGAAATCCACAAAGAACTCCAAGATCTAGATCTAGAGTGTTGGTGGAAATGTAGATCTAGATCTCGTCTCTCTTTTTCCTCGAGAATATGCAAGAATCATGGGAGGAATCAAGAACTAGGGCAAACTTTGAAGGTCAACAATGGAGGGGAGAGATGGGGAAGAGCTAGCTGCCCAAGGAGGAAGAAGGGGGTCTTAAATACCCCCTCCCATCGAAATATGACCATTTGGGTCCTCTCAGGACGGAATATCCGGGGCTAGATTATTGCAAAAATCTGGCCCCTGAAAACGGCTAAGGACCAGAAAAAAGATGCACCCAGATAGGGGCCGGATATTCCGCCCCCAACTTGGGCCAGAATATCCCCCCCCCCCCCCCTTGAAAACTGGCACAAACATCAAACTGAAATGGGCATAACATTACCATCCGAACTCCGATTTTGATGATCTTGGGCTCGTTTTGAAGGTAGGAACAAGCTCTACAAGATCATGCAGGGAACCATCATAGTCCAAAAAGGGAGGATAGAAAAAAATGGGGAAATATTTAACCTATCTATAAGAGACAAACCGGTAACACCTCCAATATCAAAAACGCGACAAATATTTCATGTGAAATCCGTTTCGATGAACTAGAGCTTGTCATGGGAATAAACAAAAGCTCTAAAGCACCACATGGATAAGATCCAAATAACAACCAAGAAATATGATGCAATGATGCAATAGTTTGAGCTCTCTGAATGATACGATCTAGTTACTCACTCGAGAGCCCTCTTGATAGTACGGCCACTATCCTGTAAACCGGTCTCCCAACTAAATCACAAGACCGGTAAGAAAGAAACCATATCAAGAGTACATTAACCTTGCATATTCTACTTGAGCTTGATGATGACGGTCTTTCTTGATTGTTCTCAATGCAAACATTAGTCCATAGGGATTGTCAACAATTACCAAAACCACACATGGGGGCTCCATGCACTTTCAGGGTCCACCTCAGTCCTCCTCCTCTCCGACATGCTTCCGGTTGTCGGTTGTAGGCTCGCATTGGTGCATCAACAACCCCCACCCTCCTGTCAGTTGGGTACAAGGTTGGGCAAGGATGGTTGTCTTGGCGATGACGATGTCGATGAAGCCATCAAAGGTGTGCTTGTAGAGGTGATCGACGTAGGACGACCTGCAGGGGTCGCTGCACATGGGCACGAAGTGCTTGTCTTCCGCCTTGAACACCCAGAGTGCACCTCCCCTTAGCCTGTCGGATGCGAGCACTCAGAGCTTGAATTTCCCCACACCTCCCTTGACGCTAGCAACCTGCGTCGTGGACACGGTATGTGCATCGGTGCCATGCCAAACGACATGGTCTTGTTTAGGTCCATCACCACGAATGGCATCTTCGTGTCGGTACAGACCATCCTCTCATAGGAGTGCACACACTTCGGGTCTGCCCCGCCCAGCTTCGTCGACCATGGCCATCGGAGAAATCAAGTGGCGCTCGAGGCGGTGGGGGTTCGTGGGCGGCGACGATCACTGAAGCAAATGAAGGGGAGTCAGAGGCTGCCATCAATGTCAGTGTTCAGCATATCTAGGGGAGTAAATGATCACATGTGGTCCGTGCCTAGCGGCAAACCCGTTCTCTAACACCCTAGGTTTTTAGGACATGAAAATAGGGTTTGCGCATACATCATAAATTGAGGGGGGTTTGCTTTGTTTAAAACTCAAATTCATTGATATCATAATATAGTTCTCGATGATTTAGGAGTTAGCATCAAGGGTATGTTTGATTTCGAGATAATCTTTGATGTGATTTTAGCTGAAAAGATAAATCAAGGAAAGATAAATATAAAGGATAACATTTGAATTAAAAAAATGGAATTTGAATTCAAACTACATCATAATTCAAATTTAAATGGGGAGGATCGTCTACAATAAAGCAAACACACATTTTATTGATAATTAAGACATTACATTGTCTTTACAAATTTGAGTGAACAAATAAAAGAAAAAATACAAATGAAGAAAACCCTAAAACTAAAAACTAAGTTAAACCCTTCACTTGAGACTTCAAACCTGCAAAAACGCAACAACTAGAGAGAGGGATTGGTGTTAAATGATGCCAACATCCAATGGGTGAGGCATATTATTTTCAGAGCTTGGCATAGATTCTAGGAGAAGTCCTATAATCTATATTTGGAAAAGGAATGGTAAATGAGAGGTGAATCTCAGTGAATCGAAGGGACTAAATAAAAATACAAGTTTGATAGATGATCAAGAGGATTAAAATCATCACAACTAGAACCTAGTCCCAATGATCAATGAGGCAAAGAAATGAAACTCGAAAGCATAAATGAACTATGTTGTAAACAAGGTCGGTAACATAATGCCAAGCTCTTTAGTGTTAAAGAAAAGGGACAACCGAGCAATGGAAAGAAAACCTTGACAGTAATAGCCAAGATTATCCTAAATACTCATTAAATAAGCTATATATATATACTTCAAGATTAATGGTAAAAGGATAAATGGTAGCACTAAACAAATAGACAACAAATGTACTTACACCAACAAACAAAATAGGCTAGAGTGAGAATCAAGTAATCAGCCGAGCCAATCTACAAGGGGATATAAACATGTCAAGTTGAAACTTGAACCTAAGAGGGTCCCATATCTAAGAAGCTCACACATCAAATGCATGGTGTGAGGTGTTGCTAATCCCCAAGTGCAGGAAATGACTGTAGTGCAATTCGATAAGTATTTGAGTGGCGAACCCAGGAGGGGCTGAAGGTAAACTATCTATTCTCTAAGGCCCTATAACCCACTTCCATAACCTTTCGTGCAAAGCAATGGACTAGAGTGTGTATGGTATGTTTTACTTCTATCTAGGAAACGATGAAAGCAACTACTACAAGTAAACTAGCTAGTGCAAGTAGAGCGAGTGAAGTGAAAGCGGGTAACTCATGGGAGTAAGTGTATAGGCAAATTTTTATTTCATTTGTTTAGTTATCACAATTAGTGAAGCACATAGATTTTTTGTTGTTGTTTCTTCTACAGAGTAGCCATAGATAGGTGCAGCCATATACATGAGCAATTACACCCCTAGTGATTGATCCCAATGATGTTTCCGACCAAACTAGGGTGATATTAAAACATAAAGTCAAACCACCGTTGTAAGTTTTAAGGTACCCATAATAATATTCCCCCGTTAATTAACCATGAAGTAATACAGCATGCATATTTAAGACATGGGACACAGTTTCTGCCAATCTCCGGCTATCCCTCTTCCTATCATCATGCAACGGTGACAACCTTATACATAGACACATATATCAGTACATAAGATCATCATATAAGATAACATATACTTGTATAAAACCAACAACAAACTATTTCACAATTGCCATAAACAAGTCACTAATCAAAGATAGACATAGAGATACAATAGATCATGGGAAAACAATAGATTGCATCACACATCATGTTCGCCCAGAGATTACAAGAGGTACATGGAGGATGTTGCTGGAGGTGTTGATGATGAACACGGACGAGCGGGGTGGAGTCCACATGAGGCGATTCAAGCTTCGCCTCCATATGTGTCGAGGACGGTCAAGAGGGGGTATATATAGTCGTTTCTAGGTATTGGTTAGTAAACTCAACAAAGTAAATAGTAAAAAATACAAGGAGTTGTATTTTCTGGTTTATAGGTTGCGGGAAAGTAAATGATAAGTAGAAATTGCAAGTAAATTAAATGCTCTTTTCGGAGAAAGTCTAATCATGTCTTCAACAAGAGTACAAGATTGTGTGTGTTATTATATGCGTTCCAAGGCGACTTAGACTTCATGGAATAAGGATTTCTAGTCCGGCATGATAAATATTTTGTCAAGTTTTATTTTCATCGGACGAAGCCTAAAATACCTGCAACCACAAGCATAAGAAAACACACCACTAATGATTGGTCCCTAAGCCATTTATATGTGCCAACTAGGGATTTATTAATACATAAATGTCAAACCATTTCCCTAAGTCCCCGATCATATAAGCCTCCCTAATGCAACTCTAAAGATCTGGACAAGGTTTCTATCATCCCATGCCATCCATACTCCTTTTAATTACACTAAGATGTCGCCCTATGATCCCATATAGGTGATGTAACACACAGTCGATGTCCATATGTTACCATTTTACCATCATAGAACCACGTAAAAGTACAAAACTTTACCAAATACTCATGACATACTATATAGAAATCATAGCCAATCCATCTTATATATGCCCTCGAGAACATAGGGAACTACTCGCAAAGGTGAAATATGATGATGATTGGTGGCATATGGAATACAACCCAATCTTAAAATATAACTTACCCACCAAATAACAACATCAAATAACAACAAATTCCATAACACAAGCATGAACACAACAATAGAAACTTATTCATGGTTCCGATCTATCACAAACTATGAGGGGGTGAAACAGATCTTCGAGATGGGGTCGGTGCTGATGTTGGATATGATGGAGAGACCCCACCTAAGCCAAGGAGGAGTTGGTGGTGATGATGGCTTCGATTCGCCCTCAACGGAGGCCCCGTAGCAGTAGAATCTGCCCTCTCCCGCAGAAGGAGAAGACTTTCACCTCCATCGACTTTGTAAATCTTGGGAAAATTATGGCGTAGACTTTTTCGCGATACAGAGCTACTGGTAAAAATACGGAGGGGAGGAGACGCACTAGGTCCGAGTGGGACCACATGGCATCGCATAGATATCTAGCCGCTCCATGGACCCCAAGTTTGGGCCTCATGGCCTTCCCTGTTGACTTCTTGTTTGCATGGTCTTCTTTTCTATGAAAAACTTTCTTGGTATTTTTCCTTGATTTATTTTGAGTTCAAGAAGGTCCCTGAAACATAAAAAATACGAAAATGAGGTTTTCTGCATTTCGAGTAATTAAATACTAAAACAAGAGACTTTGTAAGAAAGTCCAATAAATAATCTAAATAGGTGGAAATAATGGGGAGTGATGTTTTGGCACATGAGAGTGTATGCTCCTTTTATTTTGAAATGCATGTTAGACATATTTTGAAATGTCAAACAATTTGAAATAAATTTCGCACGTACATCTTCATGTGCTATGCGCTCACAAAGTAGTTTCATGAATAATCGACTTGTCGTGTGGTGTGTGTAAAAAGGATAAAATTCGGTGCTAAAATAAAGACTTGTCAGAAGATAAATTTTCTCTTTTTCACGTAGATTATAAAAAATATTATTTTTTCGTGTTACTTGACGAACACACGTATATTATGGAGATGTACATGTAAACTTTTTTGTCGAAATTTTTTAACACTTAAAAATATGTTTTTATGGTAGAGGGATCAATGGATCATACGCACCAGGAGTCGAATTGAGTTTCTGGAAATAATGCAATATCAATGTAAATAACAATAAAAACTTTCCCTATATGACGCATATGTGATGATACAAAAAAACCTATATCAACTCGGTTATGTCTAAACATACCTGTATGAACCTATAGGGTCACACACCTAAGGGGATGGAAGCCTAATCGGATTATGGTCTGAATTATACCATGCTTAGGGTACTAATGGGTCTCTATTGTAGAAGCCCGTCACAGACGTTTATATAAGAGATGGTGGGACAAGGTGATTAGGGTTGATCAGTCCACCCACCCACCACACCTCTGAGGCCTCGGTATCATGTACGGACCAAGCATGGCTTGTGACGCTTCTACTCCGCACTTGTGGATACCTTGGAGGTGTTGCATCGGTAGTACTTGGACGAACCGAGCAAGAGGAGCTTCTCGTGGGACGAGGGTGAGGACGTTGATGTAGTGCGACTGCACTTCATGGATGTGCTTCATCGATTTCGCAGCTGCGCCTCTAGTGGCGATCTCTTGATCTATGAAAACATCAATCCTGTTTTACAGGGTAGAAACTTGTAATTTGCGCTATGGTAGAGTACTTGTATCCCTACAAAACGTTGATCAGCCGTTTCCCGAAGTCGAGGCTCGTCGGCTCATGCGGTAGCTAATGGAACGACCCCCTGGTAAAGCATGTCCTCGGCGTCCTCCAAGCTGGATAACCTTGTCGTTGACAGCCATGACAACATTAAAATCGGTGACATCGTGATGTAGCGTGACTTGGTAATATCAAGCGGTCGATTCCCAAAAGAGGCTTACACAAGGAGACTTGGGCCGACACTTGTATATGTCGGGCCAAAAGGGGTTCCATGACCAAGAAGTCATGAGACTTGATGGAGAAGACAAGTAGTCATAGGTCTACTCGTACGAGGACTCCAAGACTGAACAAACTCGAGGTTACCATGTAAGCCCTACGTCGCCCCCTTTATAAGGCAGCACGAGACGTACCGTAGAGGACATAATCAAGAAACCCTAGATCGAACTCGCCTTAACACTAACCGTATGCTAAGTCGCGATATAATAGATATACAATCAATAGTAGCATAAGCAAGAAGTATGTCTTTACCTCCAGAGCGAGGGGTTGAACCTGGGTACATCGTGTACTTATGCTGCCTTTGGTAGAACGTGAAAACTTTCTCCACAACTCGTAAGTCATCATGATATAGTCACATGTCGCGACTTTCCTACAACATGGCTCTCCCGGTGGACGGCGGCGTAGAGGTTGGAGACGAGACAAGCCTTTGGGAACAACCAAACATCCTAATGTAATTGATCGATGGTCTTCCTAGGCATACCCCGAGCCGAACCAGAAAAAGCCCGCAGCTAAAAACCAAGCCTAGGCCCAACCCAACCCGTTCAAATAGTGCAAAAGCCTGGCGGGCCATTGAGCCACGGGCTAGGCATCTTCCTTAATACGCCCATATGTGAAGCACAGGCCCGGCCCGACCTGGCTTAGACATTGGTTCTGGATTTCAGGCACATGCCCAATATTTTTGGGCCGGGCTGCCCATGCCCAGTATGCTGCTCCGGAGGCGTGATACACCATCACCCGGGGCACAGAACAGACCATAGTGGGCGCGGTACGGAGCCCCGTCGATGAAGCGCCACGAGACGCACGCGAGTCCCCTCACAGCAGCCGCCACGCGTGCAACCCGCACGGCCCTGAGACGAACGAGCGCGCCGACGCGTGCCCAAGAGTGCCACGCCGCCTGCCTTCCAGCATCCGACGCCACAACGCGCCAATGCCCGCCTGCCACCGCGCGCGCGCGCACTACTACTGTACCGGATGCCCGTGAATTCCCAAAATTTACACTGCGCGGGACCCTGTCGGCCCGTCCTTCTCGGCGCGCGCGTTGCCGAGAGTCCGCCGCGCTCCCTCCCTCCGGCCCCCGACCACTACTATATAACCACGCCGCCCAACGAAGCGAGCACACCCAAAGCTTCCGCCATCGATCCCAGTGCCCAGGAACCGACCGAAGCGATCGAAATGGTGACCACGATAGAGGACGTGCACGCGGACGTGCTGGCCGGCGCGCTGCGGCGCCTGGACGGCCGCTCGCTGGCCGCGGCGAGCTGCGCGACGGCGGGGCTCCGCGCGCTGGCCGCCGACCCGGACACCTGGCGCGCGCTCTGCCTCGCGCAGTGGCCGTCCCTCGCGCTCGCCCCCCACCACCTCTCCGCCATCCCGCCGCGCCGCCTCTTCGCCGACGCGTCCCCGTTCCCATCCTCGGACGCCGCCGCCCAGCTCCCCCCCACCGCCCTCCTCCTCCCCGAGCACCTCCTCTCCGCGGTGGACGTCTCCCACCGTGGAGCCCCCCTCCTCTCCCGCGTGGTCTCCACGCCCGGGTGCTCCACGCCCTGGTTCCGCGGCTCCCCGTTCCGGATCGACGCGGTCGACTGCAAGAAACCCGCGCCCATCACACCTCCCTTCTCCGCGGCGGAGCTCGAACTGAGCTGGCTGGTCGTCGACCCGGCCCGCGGCCGCGCGGTGAACGTGTCGAGCGGGCGCGCGGTGGCGGTGGGCCGGCACTGGTACACGGGCGAGGCGCTGGTGCGGTTCGCGGTGGTGCTGGGCGGGTGCTGCTTCGAGGCCACCGTCGCATGCTCCGAGGAGGCCGCCCACGTCAGCGAGGTCAGCCTCGCCGTGGAGGACGCCGACGGCTCCGCGCTCAGCGGCGAGGGCGCCCTCCGGCTCCTCGCCGCGGCGATGGTGGGGGAGAGGAGGGGCGGCGAGCGGGAGCGGGAGGAGGTCAGGGCGAGGTACCATGCGTTTGTGAGGAGCAAGAAAGGGAGGAAAGAGAGCAGGGCGCGACGGGAGGCCATCATTGACCTCTGCTGCTCCGCCGCCAGCGCCGTCGTCGTGCTCGCCTTCATTGCCTCCGTCGTGCTCCGGTAACCGGCTACTGCTGCCCGGCACATGATCATCATCGAGGAAAATAGTCGTTTTCTGTAAAGTTACAGAGAAATGCCTGTGAAGTTTCTGTATTCCAAAAATGACTAGCAGCATCAAGTGGGAGGGAACTACTATCGTGTATTTAAACCTTCGATCATGATGGACATCAAATCGCCAAATGACCAAGTTTTCCTCCTAATTAGAGTTACATTAACTGCCTGAGTCCATAGGTATTCAGAAATTCGTACTACTACTTTGCTGCCAAACAATGTGCCATTTAAATGCCATCGTTATCCTAAAGGGGAAAATGACACAGAAATGGGGGGAAATACCTGCCGTTGAGTGCATTGGCAGCAATAAATCTGTACTGTATCAAAAAGGAAGTTTAGCATGTGAACAGCAATGGCATTGCCTCTCTACAGGGCACTCACGTGGAAACATTGTTCAGGCACAACGTCAAGGATACATGTAACCGGTATATATGTGCAATTAATCAGTGACAGTAACATCATTAGACATTTCAAGCAACAGGAATCACCCTGTTGATGACAGACGAGGTAAGAGAACTCATACGTTATCCGATTGATGTGACGTTCTTTCAAAACACAAAATTCAGAATAATTACATCAAGTACATCAATATATCCAGGCTTTCAAATGAACTCTTCTCTGATCTTGCAAAAACAAAATATAAAATGTGTATTTGCACTTAAGCTTTTCTCTAAGAGTGTCACCATCTACTTAATGTACTACTGTAGTATTATTGAAAAACGGACCAGTCTAATACGTGGTAGTGTACCAGATAAACTAGTACAAGTATGAACACTTCACGCATTTATCAGTTTTCACCGATTGGCTTAGGAGCCTAGGAGGGGCTATAGCTATTGGAACTACGCCCGCAGCAGCACGGTCATGTCTGGTCTTTGCAATGTCGACGTATATAACTTGCCCATTCAGTACCTATCGTGTATTTACATCTTCAAGTGGGAAGGAACCATCGTGTATTTACATCTTCGATCTTGATTGACTACTATGTGTACATCAAAGGCGCCATTTCAACTGACAAAGTTCTATTCCTAATAAAAGAACGTGAAAATGACAGAAATGGAGAGAGAAAAATTGCCAGAGTTTAACTGAATTGGCATTCAGAATTTTCTTCGTATTGTCAAGCAATTTAAATGACATTAGTTCTCATAAAGGAAAAAAAAAAGGTGAAAATGTCACAGAAATGGGAAAAATAACATCTGACATTGACTATATTGGCAGCAACAAATCCATGCGGCCAAAAGCTACTGTTCCACCACCATGAGCAATTAAATCAAGTTTAGTATATGAACAGCAAGGCATTGTTTCCCAACAGAATTCCACAAGTATTTCTCTGTCATGCAATGTACGTACCACCTAAATGACATCGTTCTCCCTTCTTCTGAAGAAAAAAAAAGGCGAAAATGACACAGAAATGGGGAAGCCGTTGAGTGCATTGACAGCAACAAATCCTTACCATCAAAATATACTGTTCGCCCACCTCCAGCAATTAAGTGTAGTTTATCATACGAACAGCAAAGGCATTGGTTCCCTACACGCAGCCTGGGGAAAACATTGTTCCAGCACAGCTTCAAGGATACATGTAGCTGGTATATATGTGCAATTAATCCGTAACAGTAACATCACTGGGCAGTTCAGGGAACATAACTATATCATAACACTGTTGATGACAAACGGGGTAAAAGAACACGTACGTTCTCCGATTGAATGTGATTGTTGCAAAACACAAAATTCAGCATAATATTACATGTACATCAATATATCCGGGCTGTTAAATGAACTCTTTCTCTGTTCTTGCGGAACATAAAATGTGTATTACATGTCAGCTTTTCTCTAAGAACATTGCAATCTACTTTATGGATTACTGAAACGGACCGGACTAATACTAGTGGCAGTGTAGCAGATAAACTAGAAGTATGAACATATCACACCATTTATCAGTTGTCGCCAATTGGCTTTGGAGGACCTCTCGCTATTGGAACACCGTCTGCAGCACGGTCCTGTTTGGCCTTTGCAATGTCGACATATATAACTCGCCCGTTCAGTACCTGTTACAGGCTTGTCAGCTCTCCTTTTTCTAAATAGTGCGGCAAAAATACAGATTACTACTAAGTTAAACTAGCAATACTTGGTCAACACCTTGCCTTTCCTCTTCACCACTATGATTAAAAAGACAAAGTTCGTGCAAGTTCTTCAAAAGAAGAAACGAAAACTTGCCTTGCCGTTCATGTCTTCACGTGCTTTATTGGCTTCTTCCTCGGAGGCGAATTTCACAAAGCCGAATCCTTTTGATCGGCTCGTCATCTTATCCGTGACAATGGTTGCTGAACTCGAACAAGGAAGGGTTGCGACTTAGCTCATAATAATAGGAAAAATAACTACTAACCGAAGGTTGCTGTGGCAAGAGATGAGGACAGACCTTCTAATACTTGGCCATAACGGGCAAAAGCTTCTGATAGACTGTCTTCCGTTGCAAACTGTGATAGGCCTGTAAGAGGATAGAAACTAAGACAAACACACAATCTCACAGAAGCAGTTCCTAAATTGCATATCACAACCATATCCAACTGGACCCAATGATTCTCAAATGTGTAGGTATTACTTTCTTATATATTTCTTCTACCCAATAATAATTTTAGATTGGACGGAACAACAGCGCATATTAGTAATACCAAGAATACTTGCAAGAAAAATGCAATGATCAACTGAATAGTATGATAAGTGATAACCCATCATCATTCACTGTAGAGCAGTAGCAGCTCACAAAATCTTATGCCTTGCTGGAACATGCAGTAACAGTAAAAAAAAGTTGGCCACTAGACCTTAGTGCAGTTAGTATGAATTTACTTCAGATCTTTTAATCAAATTTAACTTAGCAACCTGGCTACTCGGACATTTAGATGGCATTTACGATGAAAATGTTGAACTATTCTATCTTTCTTGCAGCCTAGGTATGAAATCATTAGAATGTGAATCCCGCACATAACAGGTCCTACTCATTGTTTAGACCTACTGAAGGCACACACTTTTGTCTTTTAGGTAATAAAGTAAGGAACATATAGAAAAGACAGTTACCCACATTGCCTTGCTAAAAAAATGGGCTCCAACTCCTAAACTAATTTATGATTTATGAAAAGCCTTTTGCCTTGAAATATTTCTCACATAAATTAGGAAAACAAATCGAGTAACTAACGACTGGCAAAGAACTTGAACCATCTGTCAAAGAACTACTACAACTAAAAAGTAACTAAACATGACATGAGACCAGCCTGCCCAAAACAGCATTTCGTCGAACACTTGATATGCATGCACCCACGGGGCAGGTCTCATCAACACGCTTCCTACAGATTACTACTACATGCGAGAAAGCCGAGATGGAACAAACGACTGAACTGATGTAACCTAACGTAAGCGGGATGCGCGCGTGAATGAAGAATTAAAACCTCCGATGAAGAGCTTGTGTGTGATGCCGCGAGAGTGCGTGAGGAGCAGGGGGCGCGGAGCGGTGACGCCGATGGCGACGGCAGGGTTCCTGGTGGACACCAGGCGGCGGGAGGCCTCACGCAGCGCTGCCATGGCCATGGTCCTTGGGGAAACCTGTGGGAGTTGGCGGAGAGGACGCGACAACGACCGGGAGAAGCTGGCGGCAAGTTCGTCGCTT
Source organism: Lolium rigidum (assembly GCF_022539505.1). Taxonomy (NCBI): domain Eukaryota; kingdom Viridiplantae; phylum Streptophyta; class Magnoliopsida; order Poales; family Poaceae; genus Lolium; species Lolium rigidum. The sequence continues at coordinate 142,177,499 of NC_061514.1, forward strand.
TGTCTGGTACAATTGTCAACGCTTGCGCGACGGCACATAAGAGCAACTCTAAAGTACAGCTGGTTGTTGGCTCTAAGAGCATCTCCACTCGTTGGCACTCTCCACGGCGAAATCCGGACGAAACAACCGCCGGATTGGACGAAATTAAGTCGTGGAGAGTACCGTATTTCCAGTCGTCCACCCGGAGTTCGGCGGACATAGTTTAAATTCAAACAAAGCGTCGTCCCGCGCTACAAGTACGGCCGATTGATCGGCAAAAGGAGCAAAAGGATCGGCCCACGGATCGGCGATCGGAGGGAAATTACACGGAAACGGGCTCATCGGCGGTCCGGCCGGCACGACGGTGTCCGACGGACCGGTTCCTCACACGCCGTGGCCGAAGCGGGCTGCGGCGGTCGGCGACGAGCGGCGGCGGTGGACGTCGAAGCGGTGGCGATCGACGAGGTAGACGGTGAGGAAGCCGAGGTAGGAGCCGGCGGAGACGACGAAGGACCGGCCGGAGTGGCTCGAGGATGTCGCTGCGGTGGCCCCGGTACCAATTCCTCGTCTCCTCGTCCATCGGTTCCATGTTGCCGCCGCCCATCGGGAACGCCAAGTCCGTGTTCCTCTTCTTCGCCGCCGCCGTCGTCTTTAGCGAGGCGATCCGGACGCCTTGGTTGGCGAGCATCTCCCGCCACCTGCCGTCGAACTTGTCGTTCCTCCCGTCGGCGTGCGACCTCAAGTCGGCCCGAGCACTTGTCGATCGACGCTCGCATCCCGTCGGCGGGATTGCCCGTCTTTTTGAGCTCTTTGAGCTTCTTCGGCCGAGTTCGGGCGCCCTTCCGCCGCGCCGGCCACCGGAGCGTCACGGGTTGTACTTGCTCGGTCTTGCTCTTCGAGAGGGTCGTGCGGGTTTCCTTCCACTTCTCGCGGTTCTCGAGGCGGGCGTAGACGTTCGGGAACTTGAGCCGCATGCCGGTGTCGTCCGTGTACATGCCCAAAGCACGGCGCAGCTGGGGAAAAATAGTACGGCGATACGGGTCAGCTCACGACGATGTACCTCGGTTATGCAGGGTCGACGGAGCATACCTTTTGCTCCAAGTCGTGGCCGCTGATCGGCCGTTCTTCGACCTCCTCATGTATGCCGTGCCATTTGCTGCACGCCGTCTGCATGATCCCCCAATGGGTGGTGATACGTCCAAAACGTATCTACTTTCCCGAACACTTTTGCTATTGTTTTGCCTCTAATTTGTGTATTTTGGATGCAACTAACACGGACTAACGCCGACTAACGTCGTTTTCGCCAGGATCCCACTGTGGTTCTGCGAAAGTAAAACGAACTTTTCAGAAAAACCTCTAATTCTGCGCTGCAAGGCCCCTATTTCCCGTAAGACTCACGGAGCGAAGGGCAAGT